>NC_058131.1:341214182-341215967 GCF_016433145.1 Gracilinanus agilis | reverse complement strand
TATTTAAATATATATATATATATATATATATATATATATATATATGAAATCTGGCTAGAGATGTCCTCTGTCTGAGGGACCTGGGAGAAGTTCAGCATCATATGCAATTAGGTAAAACCCCTTTTCTTTAATGCAAATCTTGGGTGATGGTAAGAATTTTTAAAAGTACAATGAAATAAAAATCATTGCTGATCATCTTAATCCAGTGTTCATTATATATCTTCCCTCAAAAATATTTAAATAAATAACTCATTTGAGAGACAAAGGATGGAGAGACAGAAACAGAGAGAAAGACAGGTAGAGATGGATATAATGGACAAGTGTCAGAATGTTTCATGTCAGAAATATTTTCACCACCAGACTTAACATTGAGCCCCTTCGGTGCTCGCATAGTGGATAATCTAGCAGTTCTTCTTGAAAGAATTGTTGTTTACTGTGTAGAAAAAAGTCCATCCACTAATAGCTCAAAATCCTCAATGCGGGCCAGGAAGCACCTAGCTGTCATGTGAGCTATTTTATTGAATCCCCCTACCCCCTCCACCTGAATCAATGTATCCTGATACCACTGTTTTCAAATGACCTTCACGATTTCTGAGCTGGGCATCTCTGTGTATTTACACTAGAGAGAATGTTGAGTATCATGAAGAAAATAAACAGTAGAACTCAGGGACACTTGGATTGAGCTCAGAGGTTATAAATATATTCTACCTTGTCTATAAAATTGAAGGGTCCTCCTGTTATTATACCTTATGCAATTCTAATTATGGGTGAGAGGGCAGAGATTAGCAACTTAAGCAGCTGTAAAATGTGCCAGGGAGCACCTATGGAAGCAGAACATTTCCTTGTCTTCATCAATGCTTCTTATTTTATATTTTTAACACAAGGCACTTATCCTGTTTTGATGCCCCACTGGATGGAAGGGCAGTCTTAGAGCATAGAGCTCCACTAATGAACCTGTGATTGGTAAGCCCAGTGCACAAACACATTTAGGGAAGATAGGATGGTCCATTATTTCACTTCTAGAAATGGAATTCCATTGTCTCCCTCATTTAAAAAAGGTACAAGGGAAATATTCTAGAAGACTCTTAAAGATTATCCTGAGGTCATCTCATTGTATGGTTGGTGAGAGTGTTGCCCAGGAGAGGCCAAATATAGAATAAACAAGAGAAACTGAAGCTCCTGGGAACACATTGGCAACCACAAACATTTGTTGAAAGCCTTCTGTGTGTGTGTGTGTGTGTGTGTGTGTGTGTGTGTGTGTGTGTTTAGGGAGGGGGGAATTAAGAATTCAGATTAACAAGTAAACATAGGATCCTTGATCTTAGAGTTTACATTCTTGTAGTCAACTCAATCTGGACTGGTCCATTGTTTTACAAGCTGTCTTGTTGCCATTCTGATATCCTCGTCTACACACCCTTTGCAATAACCTTTTATATTTTTGTCTTCCCCTGTTAGAGTGTAAATTCCTTGAAAGTAGAGCTAATCTTGTTTTTTTATATTTATATTTCTAGTGTTAAGCAAACTAGAAAATATTAAGTGCTTGGTAAATGTTCTATCTACCTAACCATCTATCTGTTTTTCTCTCTATCAATCTACCTGTCTCTCTGTCTGTCATCCTTCTATCCATCCACCCATCCATCCACCCATCCACTCACCCATCCATCCACCCATCCACTCATCCATCCATCCATCCATCCATCCATCCATCCATCCATCCATCATTCTATCTATCTATCTATCTATCTATCTATCTATCTATCTATCTATCTATCTATCTATCTATCT
>NC_058131.1:341205707-341214107 GCF_016433145.1 Gracilinanus agilis | reverse complement strand
ATCCATCCATCCATCCATCCATCCATCCATCCATCCATCCATCCATCCATCCATCCATCATTCATTCTATCTATCTATCTATCTATCTATCTATCTATCTATCTATCTATCTATCTATCTATCTTTCTACCATCTATCTATCTATCTGTCTTTCTACCATCTATCTGATCTGGATAAGGCATAAATGCAGACAACTATACTGTGTGATACTGTATGACAAGCAGAGTGGTACAAAACAAGGGACTATATGAAGACTGAAGGGAGAGGTTACTACCAACCAGGGGATCAGAAGCTTCAGAAGATAGCAATTGAGATGAACCTTAAAGAAAGGAGACTATTCCATAGGCAAAGGAGTGGGAGGGTATTCTGGGAAAGAGGGATAGCATCTGTTCAAATGACAGAGTCATCCAGGGAATGTGAGGCATATGGAGGAAAGAAGGATGATATGAGATAGGGAAGGCAGGATAAACAAAACCTACTTTGGCCCTGGCTCTAGCCAGTCAGAAAAGTCATTCATATCCGTCAGCAAGGACTTCACTTCTTAGTGTTCAGGAAGCACTGCTAGGATGCTAATTTGGTGTCCCTGTGCCTGGGGGCCTTGGACGCTTGAAAGACCTATTTTCTCAAGATCTTGGCTTCTCCTCTGCCTGAATAAAATATGACTGCCATAAATGAAATCAGGAAGTACCATCCTTACAAAGAAGCCAATTTCACAGAACTATAGGCTTAAGAAAGGTAAGGGATATTAAGAGGTGAGGCATCCAAGCCTTTCATATTATGGGGGCATGTGGGGAGAGTCTTAAAGAGAAGTGACTTGCCTGAGTTCACATGACACACGAAGAGCAGAGCCTAGATTCAGACTCAGTTTTTTCCAATTCCAAATTTAGGACATTTTACAAGCCAGTTTGCAGAGAATATAAGAATCTTCTGTGGGCATTTCCAACGTTTGCCCGGCTGTAGGTCACCAGGTGAAACGTGAGAAAGACACCAGACTTTGGTTGACCAGTAGGCATTTCTTGAAATTGTCTATAATGGTGAGCTACGAGTTGGTATAAGGGCCAGAACTTAGTAAGCATATCCCTGAATATCCTTCATGTCCTTAAATTGGAGATAGGGGAGGAATACACATTTATATAGTGCCTACTATATATTAGGGCCAGGGCTAAGCCTTTTACAAATATTATCTCATTTGATCCTCATATAAACTAAAGAGCTCACTTTCTCTCATGCTTTGATAGCTACAGAGCATTCCCCAGTCAGTAGCTCTGTGGAATCCCTGCTTTGTAGCTGTGGGAACTGGGGCTCAAGGGAGAGAAATGATTTCTCTATTTCAGAATGACCCTTGACTTCAGAGTCAGTCATAGAATCTTAGAGCTGGATTCCAGATCAGGCACAGTTCAGGTCCTTGCCTTGAGCAGGTATACCTCTGAGTCAATCTCTTTTAGAATATCTCATGGGGAAAGAGACTTCATAAACCTCTTTTGGGGGTTGATCTAGAATTAAAGCATCCATTTGTTCTTTGACCTGTGAGAATGAAGAGAAAGACAGTTATTAATTCTTATTCTAAAACTTTGTTCTTTTCAAGTTAAAAGCTCCAAATCCTTTTCTCTTTCCCCATGAAATCTTTTTTTCTGTCCTTTTAATACTGTTTATTGCTTATTCTCCCCTATTCCCTTTTCAAACCAAAATGACCAAACTAGACACAATTTTCTGTCTACTGGAGTCTAAAGGAAGCATGGCACCTTGTTTCTGACACCTCATGCTCCTCCTCACAATTTTAAGTATCATATTTATTTGTTTTTTAATAATAGGGTGACTGAAGGTCTGAGTCATTCAGCTTGCAGTCCACCCAGACCCTCTGGCTACATTTGCCAGGACTCTGCTTCCTTGGTCTTTTGCCATCGTATATCTGATATTTGATTTGATTCCCTCAGGCTAGATTTACTGGGTAGAGGGATATATCATGATATTGTATCATTTGGCCTTAAGCCACCAATTTCTCTTTTTTAAAAGCAAGTTTTGAGGGCCAAGTAATAGGGTAAGGGGGAAGAGAATGAACGTTGATGTTTTGTTATTATTCAGTCATTTTTTTCAGTTCTGTCCAACTTGTTGTGACTCCACTTAGGGTTTTCTTGGTAAAACTCCTGGAGTAGTGTGCCATTTCCTTTTCCAGCTCATTTTTTTAGAGGTTTTTTTTTCAAGCATTTAATAATATTCATTTTTAACATGGTTACATGATTCATGCTCCTCCTTTCCCCTTCGCCCCCCGTCCAGCTCATTTTAAAGATGAGAAAAGAGAGGCAAACAAGGTTAAGCAATTTGTCCAGGGTAACACAGCAAATCAGTGTCTGAAGCTTACTCAGATTTGAACTCAGGAAGATAAGTCTTCCTGTTTGTAGGTCTGGCACTCTATATACTGCCCAGCATTTATATAGCACCTGCTATGTGCCAGGCACTGTGCTAAGTGTCTTTTTATAAATATTATCAATTTATAAAAATTATAAATTTATAAATATCATCAAAAATCATCCCTTAAGGTCATTTCTAAAAGAGTAGCAAATCCAATTTACTAAACATTTCTAGAATAACTTCTCGATGCCCAGCACTAGGCTAGGAATTATGAAGCTAAAGAAGGGGGTGGACTATCCTGGAGAAATGAAAAAATCCCTTGTCCTCAATATGTTTAAGTCTCATAGTAGGCTGTTTCAACTTAATCATTTGTACCTCAGGAATCTGTAATTCCTCTCAGGTACCCAACCTGTTTCTTTGGAGCTAATGTTTTTCCGTTTTGATGTGTGCCTGCTTTTGACCACTTCCTTTTTCTCATGAAACACAAGGGAAAGAGAAAGATGTAGAGAAAAGTCTCTTAATCCTGGTCCATGGATAACTTTCAGGGCATCTGTAAGCTTGGATGTGAAAAACAAAACAGAACATCTTCATTTTCACTAACCTCTAACTGAAATCTAGAATTTCCTTCAATTATGGATAGGAGTTATTCTGAGAAATGGCCTATAGGAGACTATTGGAGTCAGACAAAAGAAATATTCTGAGGGGACTTCAAATTCCTAAATGTTATAGATTTCAATAGACTGCTACTGGGGTCCATACCAGCAAAACAGTTAAGAATCTGGTGAAGGGAAAGAACATTGATTTTCATGTGTGAGGTTGTCTGTTCAAATCTGCTTCTTAATAACTTTGTGACCTTGGGCAAGTTACTTCTCACTCTATGGGCTTCACTTGATCTCAATAATATGGTCATTTGACCGAATTATTTCTGTGATAAACTCCTTGGAAAGAAATTGTTTCATTTTTGTCTTTGTATTTCCAGACCCTCCCACAGAACCTGTCAAGTAATAGATTCTTAATAAATGTTTATCAACTGATTAAACATATGAGATAATTGATATCCATATTAGTTGGAGGAGATCGTTCAAGAGTGCATTTTGTTTACTGAGTTATTTATTGGCATTATATATGCCAACAAAGAGTAACACAGAAGGATTTGTTATTTGTTTATTTATTTATTTTTGGTAACTTTCATTCGTGAGACTACAAAAATTTCTACAGTTGTTAAAAGTCGCTTGTGAAGATCTGCTTCTTTCCTTCTCATATTTCATCAAAGATACCCTCAATATGTGTGTAGACCAGTCTCATAAAAGTTTTCAAAAGACAGTAAAGTGGACATATATTCCAGATACTGATACTCTATGATATTTTGAGGGGCAAAAAAGCCTGTTATCTTCCCTTTCTGGAGATAATAAATGATTATCATGTAGATTTGTTTACAAAAAGGAAGGATTATGAAAGCAATAAAAGTCTAAATCTTTCATAGCAAAAATTATGGAGAGGGCATTGGTAAGGAGTCTTACATATTAGTGAATATATATTTTATAAGAAAATGGGGGAAATTATGTATTATTTCAGTGTAGGCTGCAAAGAATTAGCACCTACTGAATACCTACTCACACATGACTTGAATAATACACTAGAAGCTTACTATTCTTCACAAATTAGCAAACAAATCCTTATACTACATGCATAGACTCCAAAATATCCTTGAGAATGCAATGAGTAACCACTGAAAGTAGAACACCATCACGGACAAAAAGCTGTTGATAGCAGTCACCTGGATGTGGCATTGACCCAAAAAAATTTAGAAGCAATGTTTTAACTAAATGTCACCATAATAAATACTCATAACCTCCAGGCTATTAGAATGGAAATCTCTCAAAACATAGGCTTAAAGGGAAAAATCAAAACTATTTGGGAACAGGATAAAGTAAGTGTATATCGCTCATCATGCTGTCTGCTAGTAGAGTTGCTTCAAAGATACTTTCAATGAACCTAAAGAAAATGAGCTTTCATACTCAAATTCTTATTCAATTGCAAGAAGCAATGATTTTATCCACCAAAGAAGATGTTGATCACTAAACATAAAAGAAGATTAATTGGATAGTGACATACCTCAGGATAATATAACTATATGTTATGTAGTAGGGTAACTAGGTGGTACAGTAGATAGAGTGCCTAAAGTTAGGAAGACTCATGTTCCTGATTTCAAATCTGGCCTCAGACACTTACTAGCTGTGTTATCTTGGGTAAGTCACTTAAATCTGTTTGCCTCAGTTTCCTTAGATGTAAAATGAGCTAGTGAAAGAAATGACAAACCACTCCAGAATCTTTGCTGAGGAATAGGGTCACAAAAAGTTTGACATGGCTGAAACAACTGAACAACAACAATGGTTATGTTGTATTTAAAGTGTGAAGTGATCACATTAGATCTTCATTATTCTCAGTTTACAGATTAGGAAAATGAGTTGTAGAAAGGTAAAGGAATTTTCTGAAGACACAATTAGTAAATATCTGATGTGAGATGATAGGATCATAGACTCAATCAATAAAGTCATTCAAAACTAGTTTTTTTGGGGAGGTGAGGAAAAGAACACAAATCATGTAACCATGGGAAAACATTCTAAAAATAAAATTAAAAATTAAAAAAAGCAAAACAATAAGAAAAAACAAACAAAAACTAGGTTTTGTTTGTTTGTTTTGTCCAGACACTATGCTAAGTTCAAGGGGTATAAAGAAATATAAAAACAGTCTCTGCCCTCAATGACTTCATTTTCTAAGGAGGGAAAGGACATTTAATAACTAAGAACATTTAAGATACATACAGAATAGATGAGAGGTAACCACGGAGAGAAGGATACCAAGATGGGGAAAGAGGGGCCCTTTATAGAATGTAGACTTTGATCTGGGTCTTAAAGGAATCTAGGGAAACAAAGAAGCAAAAGTAAGCATAAAGAGAATTCCAGATATGGCGGACAGATAGAGTAAAGACATGTATGAGAAATAGAGTTTCAGATGGGAGGAAAAGCAAACAGATCATTGTAGCTGGATCACAGAATGTATAGAGAGAAATCAAATTTCATACTGGAAATATAAGAAGGGTGCAGTTCATAAAGAACTTTATGTTTGATACTGGAGGTAACAAGGAGACACTAGAGTTTATTAAGTAAGAAGATGACACGGACATTTTTCGCAAAATCATTTGGGAAAATCATTTTAAGAGTTGAGTGGAGGACAGATTGAGGAAGGGAAAATCTTGAGTAGGTAGAACAATTTACAGGCTATTGCAGTGCTCCAGGTAAGAAGTATTGAGGGCCTTCACAAGGTTAGAGGCTGAGTGGAGGGAGAGAAGAGAATATATTGTATATGTGTTATGGAAGGAGGCATGACAAGATTTAGCAATAGATTATATATATGGGATGAATAAGAATAAGAAGTCCAGGGTGACACTGAGGTGTTGAATATGGGTGCCTTGTGGTGACCTCAACAATAATAGGAGAGCTGCAAAGAGTGGAGGGATTAGAAGTAAAGAGTGTGAGTTCTGTTTTGGACATTTTGTATTTGAAAGGTCTGCTCTCATCTATTTTGAAATGTGTAAAAGATAAGTGGTGGTGTGAGAAGAGTTCAGGAAAGAGAATAGGGCTAGATTTATTGATCTGAGAGTCATCTGCATAGTGATAAAAACTGAACCCTTGGGAGCTAATGATAAGATCACCAAACAAGATGGCCTTGAGGGAAAATAGAAGCAGATCCATATGAAGAGATGGGACAACCCCAAGAATAGGGTAAGCATGACATGAATAACCAGCCAACAAAGGAGAGTGAAAAGAGGCAAGACAAATAGTAGGAGAGCCAGGGGAAATCAATGACATAAAAACCAATTGAAGAGAGAGAATCCAGGAAGGTGGATCATTAACAGTGTCAAAGGCTTCAGAGAGGTCCAGAAGGTGAGCATTCAGAAACAATTTTTGATTTGCCAATTAAGAGATCTCTGATAACTTTAATAAGGGCAATTTTAGTCAAATGGTGAATTCAGAAGTGAATTACAGGTTTAGGATGAGATGAGAGAGAGACAGCAAGTGTAGATGGCTTTCTCAAGGAGTTTAAGTCTAACGAAGAAGGGTGGGAGAGAAGAGTAGGACAATAGCTAGCTGGCACAGTTGGATGAAGTGAGGGGCTTTGTTCTTATTTTGTTTGGTTTTTAATAATAGGGGAGATATGGATATGTTTGTAAGCAAAAAGGAAAGAGTCAATAGGAAAGGAGAAACTGAAAATAAGAATGGGGAATAATGAAACAGACCATCTGTTGGAAAAGATAGGAAGGGATGGGATTAAGGGCATGTAAAGGAGTTTGCTTTGACAGAAGAAGGGTCTGAACCTTCATAGACTGGAGTGAAGAAGAGATAGTAGGAAGGTCTCTGAATGATGTGAAATGAGGAAGAGGGGAGAAATAATTTTTTCAGCTTTTTCTGACTTTTTTTGACCCCATTTAGGATTTTCTTGGCAAAGATACAGGAATGGTTTACTATTTCCTTCTCCAACTCATTTTTCAGATTAGGAACTGAACCAAACAGGGTTAAGTAATTTATCCAGAGTCACACAGCTAGTAAGTGTCTGAGGACAAATTTGAACCCAGGTCTTCATGACTGTAGGTCCAGCACTTAATCCACTGTGCTACCAGCTGCCCATGTCCAGAGAGCAGCACAAGATGGAGTTCTCAGATGAATAGAAAACAGATGCTCGGCAGAACTCATTCTCAACTTCGTTCATAATGCTCCTCATTTCATTCCTGCTGTTCATATTTCTTGCTTTCTTAAAAGCAAAATCCTCTTAGCCTGTGTCATGTCTGAGTGGTAATTACCCTGAGTCTGTTCATCTGCCTTCAAGTTATTTTTCTCATCTTCACTGGCAGGGTTGCCCACTTCTTATCTCTGTTGTTCTCCTTTAAGGGGAGCAGGGGACTTGTCTCTTGATTCTCACATTTTTCTTCCTATGTTAAAAAGTCCCCTTGAACGTGCATTTTATGGACACAAGAACAGCCTAATTGTCTTTGTGTAACCTGAGACATCCCAGTGGTGGGGCCCTTTGCAATTACTGAATGAGCTGGCTTTGGGGATCACACACACTGAGGCCCCAGAGAAAACAGGCCTCTGACAGAGAATCTTTGATGAGCCATAGTGTTATTATCATGAATATTATACAGAGACGCTGGTCACATTCCTATGACTGTAGCCTTTCTTTATCTTTCCTCAGCCTTTGTAGATACTTGTAGAACTCCCTTTCCAGAGTCTAGAGGGAATAAAGCAATTAAATTATGGAGTCATCCTGTACCTGGACTCCCTGGGCACCTCTAAAGTATTCCCTTCACTATGCTATTCACCCCTAATGAATCTGGTTCTCAGTGGTAAATGTTCTTTTTTTTTTCCTTTCATTTTTTTAAAACTTTAAACCCTTAACTCCTATGTATTGGCTTCTAGTTAGAAGAGTGGTAAGGGTAGGCAATGGGGGTCAAGTGACTTGACCAGGGACACACAGCTAGGAAGTGTCTGAGGCCAGATTTGAACCTAGGACCTCCTGTCTCTAGGCCTGACTCTCAATCCATTGAGCTACCCAGCTACCCCACTCATTACATTTTAAGTCAATTGGAATATTGACCTTTTAAAGATAATCTTTTTACAGTTGAAAGGGACCTAGTTCAACCCCCTCATTTTACAGATAAGGAAGCTGAGATCGGAGGGGTTAAATCACTTGCTCAAAACTACATAGATCTGTGATGATGAACCTTTTAGAGATGGAATCCCAGTCCCCACCCCCACTCCCACCCCCAGATTGACTGCAGTGCCCCACCCCCTCATAGATCATGTGCCAAGCCCCTCCCTCACCAAGTGTGGGTTACTGTACAGGGGAGGGAGAAAGCACTCTCATTGGGCTGCTGGGCAGAGTGATGGGGGATGTGAAAAAATGTCATCAGGCACAGTAGAGAGGGGGAGGGGAGCATCTTCTCCTGAGTCTCTCTGCCTTTCTACTAACAAACTCTGGGGGGGGGGGGGG
>NC_058131.1:341189339-341202779 GCF_016433145.1 Gracilinanus agilis | reverse complement strand
CCCCCTCTTTACTTCTTCTCTGTCTCTCACTCCCACCCCCCTTCTTTCTTCTTTTTCTTCCTAGCATGGTTCCCTGTAGTACAAGGTAGACATGGTTTGGAACACTTGAAAATGTAATAAAATTCATTTATATGTCTATGTTCTCTCCTTTCAAGGATGACCTAAATCTAAGAAAAATCATTCTGGCTCAGCTACTTTATTAGCTAGATGACTTTGAACAAGTAGCTTGCCTTTCTTGGGTTTCTATTTTCTCATCTGTAAAATAAAGGTGTTGATGAATTCTAGGGTCTGCCTCAGTCAGATGTTCCATATTAGTGTTCTAAGGCCCCTTCTAGCTCTCCTATTCTATGGTCAATGTCCTTAGTTTCCTTTCAGCTAGGACATTCAATTATTTTGTAATATGACAAAGACAACAAGGATTGTTTTGTTGGGACCTTGATTTTTAACTTGGAATCCAGTGGCCAGGTTTCCCTATAAACACAGAATTTCAGTTGTGTCAAGAATATCAAAAGATATCTATTCCATAAATAATGAGAATCCTTTCTATTTTACCCCCAACAGATTGTCGGGCAGACTTCCTGTGAAAAATCTACCAGAACAACTGATAGCCATTTTTGAAAACTGTAAATTGTTAAGGGGGTTGTCTTGTACCAAGTCTAAATCTACCTACATCTCTGAAACTTTCACCTAGGCTAAGCACTTCTCTTGGAGGCCAAGCAGAAAAGGCCAGATATTTTTGTCCACATGTCAGTCCTTCCCATATTTGAACAGAGATAGCCTTTCCAACATCTTTTCTTCCACATGACAAATACCTCCAGTTTCTTCAATAGAAGTCATGGTGCCCAATTCCCTCCCAGTCCTGCTCATCGTCCTTTGGATTTCTTTCCATTTAGTCCTGGTTTTTTCTGTGCAAATACTTGGAAATCTTCTATTTTGTTCAATGACCAAACTTTTCCCTGGAAGTATATAGTTTTGATGGGTAGGTGATCCATGGTTGTAGACCCAGTTCTCTTGCCTTTCTGAATATCATATTCTAAGCTTTGGGATCTTTTAGTGTGGAGGCTGCCAGATCCTGTGTGATCCTGATTGGTGCTCCTTCATATCTGAATTGTCTCTTTCTGTTTTCTTGCAATATTTTTCCTTTTACTTGGAAGCTCTTGAATTTGTCTATTATATTCCTGGGGGTTGTCTTTTCAGGGTCTAGTGTAGAGGGTGATCTATGGATCCTTTCAATGTCTATATTGCCCTCTTGTTGTAAAACTTCAGGGAAATTTTGCTGAATAATTTCTTTTAGTATGGAGTCCAAATTTCTATTAATTTCTGCTTTTTCAGGAAGACCAATGATTCTCAAATTGTCTCTTCTAGCCCTGTTTTCTTGATCTGTCAATTTCTCTTCTATTTTATCAGTCTTTTGACTTTGTTTTATTTGTTCTTGCTGTCTTGAGAGATCATTAGCTTCTAATTGCTCAATTCTAACCTTTAGGGACTGGTTTTCGGTTATAATCTTTTGGTTTTTGGCTATAATCTTTTGGTTTTCCTTTTCAATCTGGTCATTTCTGGTCTTCAATTGACTTGCCTCACTTTGCAATTGTGAAATTCTGCCTTTTAAACTGTTATTTTCTTGCCAGATCTCTTCCATCTTTCTCATCAACTCAGATTTGAACTATCAATAGCTTGTGACCAGTTTTCATTATTTTGGGAAGGTTTGGATGTGATTACATGTTTTTTCTCCTCTGCTGTTTGCTCTGTTGTCTGGAATTTTTCTGTGTAAAAGTTGTTGAGTGTTATAGATTTCTTCTTGATGATCTTTCTCTTTTGGGTTTCTTGTCTCTGGCTTGCCATTGTTAGCTCTGGGCCCTCTCAGGTTTATCCTCACACCCAGGGTCTGTTTGTGCTCTCTAGGCTCCTGAAATCTCAGATCTAGTTGTTCTCAGGGTCAAGCTTCCTGGTGGTCTCCTTGCTTATTCCTCTGTCTGAGGCTTCTTTAACAGTTTCAGGGTGCTGTTTCCATAGTTGTGCACCCCTCTGCACTGGGTCCTCACTCAAGGTCCACTCCTGTGCTCAGGATCTGAGTCTGCTCTTGGGCTCAGGATCCATGGACGCAAGAGCCTGAGCTTGCGCCTGCGCTCAAGGTCTGTGTTCAAAGTCCGCATGTTCTTTAGCCTCTTGGGGTCTTAAGTCTTGCTGCTCTCAGGAAAAGGCCCCGGTGACCCCAGGTAGCTGCCAAGGACTTAATGGGTGCCCCAAGCTCACTCTAGCTCTTGTGCGCTGGCTTTGGCACTGTAGGTAGTATGGGGTGGGGGAGGAGGTTGCTCAACTTGCGTTTTAGTGAGAGCTGTTTCACCCCTTTATAGCATGGAAATGCCCCAATTCCACATACCTTCAATGCTGCACCCTGTTGTGGAGTCCCTTTGTTCCTCTTGATTTGCTTTTATGTCTTCTTGAGGAGTCCTATATGTTTTGGTTAGGAGAGGTTAAGCAGCTGCCTTTTACTCTGCTGCCATCTTAACCAGGAAGTCCCTTTGGATTTCTTTCAGCTCATCAATGTCATTTTAAAGAAGGTCAACCAGAATGGAATACAAGATTCCAGTCATATTCTGACCAGGACAAGATACAAAGGGATTCTCAGCTCCTTCATTTCAAACCCTTCCTTCTCAATAACATGGTTTAATCTATGCTTGAAGAAAATTACTTTGGCAATTGTATAAATGTTGAATTAGAATTACAAGGAGACTATTTAGGAGGTCATTGAAATAGTTTAGGTGAGTTATAAGAGGAACCTTAATCAGAATGGTATCTGTAAGAGAGAAAAGGTTAGAAAAGAAAATGTTTTGAAGGTAGAAATGAGAAGACTTAGTAAGTGCTTAGATATGTGTGTCAAGAATAATACTGATGTTATAAACTTGAAAGAATGGGAAAATGGTGTAAAGGGGGTAAGTTTAGGGGAAAGATGACAATTTCTCCTTTGGACATATCAAGTTTGAGATGTCTATGTTAAACTATCCAGTTTGACATGTCCAGGAGGTGATATGCTAGGATCCATAAGAGAGATAGGGGTTGGATATATAGATCTGTAATTATCTGCATAGAGATGATAATAAAACTCATGGTAACTAATAAAAAGAAAAGAGGGCCTGAGATAGAACCTTTAGATACATAATTGCAATAAGGAAGAAAAATCAGTATAAGAGGAATTAGACAGGTAGGAGAATTAGGAGAAAGTTGAATCATAAAAACTCAAGAGAGAATATCAAAGAGTGGTTAGTTGACAGCATTAGGAAATGCAGAGAGAGATCAAGAAAATGGTGACTAATAAAAGATCATTTTATTTGGTATTCATAACTTAGGAGAAAAAACATTCGGTTGATAAATGAGTCTAAAAGTCAGATTGCAAAGAATCTCCATGTAAGAGAATAGGAAGTGGAGCCATTGAACTTAGGCAGTATCTTAAGGGAATTAGACTAAGAAAAGGAGAAATGTCAAATGATAGCTTGAGGGAATGATAGGATGTAGTATCTTCCTGAGTATCTTGGAATTTCTCATTATTGTTCAAGAGTAGTTCATCATATTCACTTAATATAACTTGTTTAACCACTCCTTAATTGATGGGTACACATTTTGATTCTACTTTTTAATTTTGTTACCATTAGAGATGATTACATGGATATTTTGGAATACATGTGACCTTTCTGTCTCTTACTTCGTTAGGATATATGACAGAGGTGGAATCTTTGGATCAGCAAGTGTGAACAGTTTAATGATTCTTCTTGCAATCCATATTGTTCACTAGAATAGTTGGATCAGTTCCACCAACAGTATACTATTGTATCTGGCTTCCCATAGCTTCCTCAAACATTAATTCATTCTGACTTTTATTATGTTTGTAATTTTACTGGGCATATTATGAAACCTTAGAGTAGTTTTCATTTGAGTTTGGGGCATTCTTATATAGTTACATGTAGTTTGTAATTCTTCTTTTGAGAATTACTTGTTCATATCCTTTGACCATATACTTAACTACAGCAATGAGATCATGTAAAATGTTGCATAAAACTTAAAGTGCTATGTAAATGTTTATATTTTTCTTACTCACTGTATGAATCTAGGAAAGTTTCTTAATTCTTGATTACCTCAGTTTTCTCATATGTAAAATGGAGATAATAATATCATCTTCTTCCCATGGTTATTGTCAGAATGAGATATTTGCCAAGCATTTAGCACAGAGCCCAGCACAACCTATGTGCTATATAAACGTTACACTCTAATGTTATGGTGATGATGATTTTAGAGAATGACTATTGGTCTTATGCATTTATGTCAATTTCCTAAATATTCTGTAAATTAACCTTTTAAGACAATATTTTCTTAATTGACATTCCCCTTCTCTTGCTAGTCGCATTATTTTTACTTGTGCAAGAGCTTGTTAATTTCATGCAGCAAAATTCCAGTTTTCTTTGTAGAAATATGAAGCAAGAAACATATGCAGAGAGGTTAACATGAAAAGTTTCAGCAAATAGGACCAGAATCACTGATCCTAAAGTCACTCTGAGACCAATAAAGCCTGGATTCAGAGAGAAACGGAATCAATCCTTAAGA
Organism: Gracilinanus agilis; assembly: GCF_016433145.1. Classification (NCBI taxonomy): domain Eukaryota; kingdom Metazoa; phylum Chordata; class Mammalia; order Didelphimorphia; family Didelphidae; genus Gracilinanus; species Gracilinanus agilis. The sequence goes on along the minus strand of NC_058131.1, from coordinate 341,198,183 downwards.
ACAAAATATGGTTTTGTAAAGAACACTAAGCATGGGTTAAAAATACTCTGGTCCAAATTCTGGATCTGATATTTGTTAGCCATGTGAGATTACAAAAGTTTCTTTTCTTCTGTGGGACTTGGTTTCCATATCTATGAATTTAGGAGGTTAAGCTAACTTGATTCTATTGATGGTACCAATTTCTGCTCAGTTTCATTTCCATTGTTCCAGAGAAGAAGCAAATGGTTAGGAGTTGTACCACCAAGGCAGCTTTATTAAGAGTTTGGTAATCCTCAGAGAGATTATAGAATTTAAAGTTGAAAGATGTCCCATAGAGATCATCTATCCAAACCCAATCATCTTACAAAGTAGTAAACTGAGATCTAGAGGGGTTAGGTGATTTATTCTAAGTCACATATGCAACCAAAATAGGCTTTGAATCTAGTTCCTTGGACTCCAAAGTCAGTATTCTTTCCATCGTACCTCAGTTTCTTCTTGTTATCTGTGACTAAATTTCTATGATCTTATTATGTAAACCAGGTCCCTTGATCCCAAATCAAGGGCTCTTTGTATTATACCTGGGGAAAGGTTCTGACCAATGGGCACATAACCTCCTTACCTTTATTCTTCCTGCCTTTGTTTTATCTAAATCACTGTCTGAGTAAAATAGAAAATGGCCTTAGACCAGTGATGGGCAAACTACGGGCCAGATGCGGCTCCCTGAAATGTTCTATCTGGCCCCCTCAACATTATTCCAAATCTGACTAATACGATGAGTAGGATACAATACAATGAAAGTTCAAAAGAGTTGCCTTAGAAACAGACTGACAGATGAGCATTTCCTTTCCTTTGGACCCCTCTTTAAAACGTTTGCCCATCACTACTTTAGACGATGGTTGCAGGAGTATGTAACAGTAAGTTGCTCAAATTGCTTCTAGGATGTCTCTCAAATTTGTGAAATGGGAGGGTTGGATTAGATGACATGGAAGTTCTCTTCCAACTCTAAATCCATGATCCTTCTTAAGATCTATTGCTTAAGAAAAAGAACATAAATATTTATATAGCACTTTATGAAACATTTTACATCCTCTCAATGATGTAGTATGTAGTCAAAGGATATGGACAAGTAATTTTCAAAAGAATTGCAGACTATGTAAAACCATACAAAATGCCCCAAACTAAAATGAAAACAACTCTAAAGTTGTATATATATGTGTGTGTGTATATGTGTATATATTTATAGAGACCTCTAGTAAAAATATAACATGTACATATATACCCTCTAAAATGTCAAAATTTTAAAAAAAAGTCAGAATGAGTTCATGCTTGAGGAGGCTGTGGGACAGAAACACTATTTGGGAGAGTTGGGATGAAAGCCAGGGATAGAGGTCAATGTTCAAAAAAAAAGTAGAACAACTGGCTAGAAACTTTCCCTCAAAATAGTAAAACAAAGAATTTACATTCAATTTACATTCTGGGCCCACCTGATTATTCCAACATCATCTTTCACTATATACCCCCATCATGAACTTTAGGATTTAGTCAGAATTGTCTACATACAGGTTCATAGATTTAGAGTTCAAAGTAAACCTTCTATATCATTTAATCCATCCTCCCTCATTTTACAAATGAATAAATTGAGGCCCAGAGAGGTTAAATGATTTGGTCACAGTTTCCTGGGTAGTAAATGCCAGGGGAAGTACTTCAGCTCAGATCTTTTGTCTCCAAAGCCAATATTTTCCCTATTTAACAATGATACCTTGCCGATGCCTATATAAACTTGCTTTGGCATTTCTTTTCCTCTAAGTCTTTATTCATACTGGGTTTCCCACCCATAATGTCCTTTCCTTCTCTCCACCTTATAAAATATCCTTGTCCTGCAAGACCCATCTCAAGTCTCATCTCCTCCATGAAGTCTCTTCCAACCACTTTGGCCCATATGGGGTTTTTCCTTCCTCTGCCTTCACATATTTTCTTTAGTATTCATTTGGTGCTTAATCATAGACTGCCTTGTACCATTAGTTAACTTTTCATGTGTGTCTGCCTTGTGTCTTCTAGAAGACAGAAAAACATCTTCTGAAATTGTCTGAAGACATGAAGTTGGAAGAGACTGCTAATTTATTGTGGATGACAAAAGCAATATTCCAAAAGACCTTGTTAGGTGGATAGAACCAAGCAAATTGAAAGATAATAGGAAAAAAATGTAAAGCCCTTCACTTAGGAGAAAAATATTTATTATACAAAAATAAAATGGGGGGGTACCTGGTCAAACACTTCTTCCATGAAGAACAGTTTGAGGGTTCATTAGACTGCAAATACAATATGAATCAAGAGTATAAAGTAGCTACTAATAACCTTGCAGCCACACTGATACAAATCTACCATCCAGATCAAGGAAGCTGTTCTTTCCCTGGTACTGTTCGGGTTCAACCACATCCCAAGTATTTTGTTTAATGCTAAATGCTACATTTCAATGGGAACATTGCCAACCCGGGCAAATGCAAAGGAGACTCACTCAAAATTTGAAGGCCCTGGAAGCCATGCTATATAAGAGAGCAATGAAGGGTTTTAGAGATATTAAATCTGGGGGGAAAAAAAAACAACTTTGGAGTGGACATGGTTACTTTCCTTAGAGATGTGAAGGGAAGAACCTTTCCCCAAATAGGTAAATAGTCAAAAGATATGAGCAAACAGTTCTTTTTTTTTTTTTAAATTTTAAACCCTTAACTTCTGTGTATTGGTTCCTAGTTAGAAGAATGGTAAGGGTAGGCAATGGGGGTCAAGTGACTTGCCCAGGGTCACACAGCTGGGAAGTATCTGAGGCCAGATTTGAACCTAGGACCTCCCGTCTCTAGGTAGCTCCATCCACTGAGCTACCCAGTTGCCCTCTGCAAACAGTTCTTAAAGGACTTGCCAACTATTAAGAACTACATGAAAAACTGTTCCCAGTATCTACTAATAAGAGAACTGTTAATCAAAACAATTCTTAGGTTTTACCTTTCACTCCGCAAACTGAAAAAGATCACAAAAGATGAGGAAAGTCAATGTTTGAGAGGTTTGGAAAGACTGCACTTGTCTGTCCCCGCACTACCCTGAACCCTTCTAGTTGTTGGAGAGCCTGGTAGAGAAAGTTTTGGGAGTGCTCTTCTGCCCTATCCTCCTCCCAGTGTACCCTTTCCTTTACTCTCTCCTGGCTGGACACCGAGGCTTCCATCCTCATCTCTGCAGTAAACAAACTCAAATCTACATTCTACTCAAATCCTCAGGTCCAATACCATTTGCCCCATGGTGCTTAGTCAGGCCACCACTCCAGGACCCCTATCCTGTCCAGAAGACATTGTCACTATTACATGGATTTAGCAAGGCTGACATCTCCCAGATTTTATCATCTGCTCTGCCTCTTTGTCCGAAGGACCTCTGGTCTCACAGCATCATGCTTGGTACTTCTTTGTTTTCGCATCTGTCCTGAGGATGAACTCTCCTATGTGTGTTGATATATTAGCATGTGAGCTCAATTAAAATGTGAGTTCCTTGAGAACAATGGCAATCCCATTTTTCCATTCATATCTCCAATATTTGTCATAATGCTTGGCATTTAGTAAGCACTTAAAAATGTTGTTGTTGTTGTGTGTATGTTTTTTTTTTATTTAGTCATTTGAAATGGGTACACCTAAAACAGAGTTGGCACAACTATGAAATGATCTGATCATTCTGAAAAATGATGTGGAATTATGCTAAGAAAGTGATTAAAATGTCCATTCCTTTTGACTCATACTTTCCACTGCTAGATAGACACTCCAAGACAGAAAGAAACACGCCAGCAGAAAGAACAATATCATATCTATCAAACTATTTATAGTAGCACTTTTTTTTTTGTAGCAGCAAAAACCTGAAAACAAAGTCAGTGCCAATAAACTATAGAATGACATTATACATTATCATACACAAATGTAATAGAATGCTACTGAGTCATAAGAAGTGATGAATAATGAGGATATAGAAAGGCATGGAAATATGTATATGAACTGATGCAAAGGAAAGTAAGAAGAACTAGGAAAACTAAAACTGATAGCCATGGAAATAACAAAGTAAAACTGTTTGCCATATAATTATCATTAAATTTATTCTTTAAGAAGAGAGAAAAAATGTGTTTCTTCTTTGGAGAGGAGAAGGAATATGGATGTGGAACATTTTATTTATTATCAGACACGTTAATTAGTTTTACTGAGCTGCTCTTCTCCCCTCCTTTTTTTTAAATCTTTGTTAAAAAGAATGACTCAGGATAGGAGAAGTAAGTGGGGGGGGGGAATGGAAGAGAAGTAAAAACCAAAGATCAATTTTTAAAAAATCTTATGAAGAATTTTCCAAGAGACTAAAATCTAATAAATAAGTAAAAGCATGAGAAGCTGTCCTGGGATAGGAAGAGGAAGCCTTTTTTTGTGTAGCTTTAGAGGCTAGAACTAAAACATATGTGGGGAAAATTGCATGGAAAATGATGAGACTTTGGTTCAAGACAATAACTTGTCCAATAATAAAATAACTTCTTTCAAAATTAGTGAACTTTCAGTTCACTAGAAGTTTTTTTGAGTCCAAATGAGGTATCCTGTCAGGGATACTGTAGAGATTTCTGAACTGGGATGGAGATAGGTTTAGATGATCATAAAGATCTGGTCAACTTTAAGATCCATTGATTATTCTATTCCTCAAATTTGCTGAGTTCCTACTATGTAGAAGAACATCAGACTGAAAAACGGGAGGTCTGAGTTCAAGTTGCAGCTCTGATGCTTAATAATGATGTGATCTTTGGCTAAGCTCCTGGGCTCCACATACCTTATATTTCTCCTCTATAGAGTTAGGAGAGGATTATAGTAATTGCATTGTCTACCTACAGGTATAAGGAAAATATTTTGTAAACCTCAAAAAGCTATTGAAATGTGAACTGCTATTGTTGTTGTTATTGCTCCTGTTATGATAAGCATTAAGTGCTGATTGATTGAGGGAGTGGATGGATGGATGGATGGATGGACAGATGGATGGATGGATGGATGGATGAATTAATGAATGAAAATCTTCTATCACACAAATATACAGACTAGTTATTTAGTAGGTTTCTAGTCCATGGCTCATGACCTTGACTCCTGGTTAATTAATTCCCCAAATATGTTTCTCATCATAGTCATGGGCTTAGTCCCCAGTCCTGTAGCCAGACATATACAGAGAGAAAAGCCTCTACTACTCCCAAAGGTTATCCTGCTCTACATGGAAAGTAGCTCAGGGATCAGCACAGATTTCCAAGGCAGAGTGGTGCTCAGAATTCAAGTAATAAGGGCTGTTCCTTTAGAGCCTATTTGTGGCTTTTCCTTTCAACTTAAGTAGCAAGGCATTCAACCCCCGTGCTCGTTTAACCCTTGTATAAACCGTCTGCTGGAATATCATAATAATTACCCTTTTCAGGGATCCAGGATGTTGTGAGATTCAAACAATGTCTGTGGAGTGCTTTGAAATCCTTCAATGAAAGGCCAAGGGTTATTACCACTGACAAGATCCCAATGAACGTTTGCCAGTTATGGCTTTCTCAGAGCCAGTATGTCTGTTATTAGTAATTTGGGGGCTTGGCATCGAAGCCTGGGAAGTTTTTTAATGGCTTGTTTTCAAACCTAGAAATAGATTTTGAAGTTTTTATTTATTTATTTTTAAAAGAAAAGTTTGTTTTCTATTCTCTTTCTGTACAAATGGGTCTTCTCAGGGGAGAATTCAGGTTCTCTGGATTGGGTCAAAAGAGCAGAAGGTCCACTGCCTTGTTGCCTTCAATAAAATATTCCTAACTCCTTGTTCTAGGAATAGTTCTTATGGGCTTTCTTTAGTTCGGGACTCCCTAGCATAGCAGGTAGCCCTGGTTTGGTTGGTTTGGGTGACTGAGGTATAACTAGGGGAGAATGATGTAAGCTTTGTTCTTAAGACATCAAGATTTAGAGGACATTGATATCACTGGGGAGAGCGTTCTTCTTGGACTTCCACTCCTCCCCATTTCTGATTCTGTAGTGGCCAGTCTTTTAGAAACACAGAAAGCCCATGGTGTTTCAAGAAGTATTTCCTCCCTCTGGCAATCACAATCCAAGCAAGATCTTCCCAACTGCAACTTCTCTTCCCTTGTGCCCTAGATATAAAAACTTCTCATTATGACACTGCTCAGAAATGCTTCTAGGGTCACCTAGAAGAGATGGCTGTTTCCAAGAGTACTAACACCTAGGAGGGATGGCTGGGAGCCTTCTCCCCAGAGAAATATTTTGAAAATATTTGTTATTGGTACAAGCTAGTTCATTTCTAAGCCAAAACAAAATTGCTTTTCAGGACTGCCTTTATGAGCCAAGAATAAAATGATTCCTGCCAGGGAAACCTGGGTAGTATCCAGAGAGAAGACAGTGAAGAATATATGAAATCAGATGTGATTATGTTGGAAGCACTTTGCTGAGACAGTTGGGCATTGAAGATTTATTTTAAATAAAGTTTTGAAATTGTTTTTTGAACTCTCCTCTGGCTATCACCTAGAAGCTAATATAGTCCAATCCATTAATTTTAAAGATGAAGAAACTGAGGCTGAGAAATAGGAAGTCACTTGCTTGAGGCCATTTAGGAAGCAAATGACAGAATTAGAATTTGAACCTGTATAGTCTGATTCTTAAACCCTACTTTTCCCTCTACCACACTGGCTCTCATCATCTGGTAAATGTTTGCTATTCATTTTATTATTCGTTTCTTCTCTTAATTTCTCTGTTTGATCCCAGTTGCTTTTCTTTCCATTGATTTTTTTCCCTCTCATTTGCTTTCTTACTCTTTTTCCCCCTCCTCGTTTCACATGAAAGAAGCACTGATCACTGTGTTTGCACATTCTGGTTCATACTTGGTGGGGATATTTTCACATTTTACTATTACTATCTTACCTTTTCATATGTCCTTCAATGATACCTCCTACCTTTCCCTCCACTCCATTCTTAGCCGGATACCCAATATCAACCATGCATCCAACCACCCAGTTCTGCTTCTTCTATGCCCCAAAGGAAGTAGATTAGAACCACTCCCTTCCTCCAACATCTGTAGGAAGTATAGATAGAAATAACTGGAGTAAGTGATGAATATCCTTGAATCCAATCCCTGGCTCCAGAAGAATTCTCTCCCTCTGTTTATCCCTTTCTTAGCCACTTCTAATTAGTTTATTCATACATGCTAAGGAGATGCTTGTTGTTACTGTTGTTGTTCAGTTGTTTCAATTGTGTCTGTCTTTGTGACCCCATTTGGGGTTTTCTTGGCAAAGATCCTGGAGGAGTTTGCCATTTCCTTCTCCAGCTCATTTGACAGATGAAGAAACCGAGGCAAACATGGTTAAGTGACTTATCCAGAGTCATATAACCAGTAAGTATCTGAGATGCTTACCCTCGATTACTGCATTAGTGAGAAGTTCTCTCTTCTTTCGTTTTCCTCAGAATAAACCCCCATAAAACCTTACATTTATGTCTCTTCTAGAACTGGTCAATCAGCTGGATATAGACATTTGCTTAAGCTGGATTATATGTGTAGCTTCATTTCCTTAAATTAGGCCAAAATGGAAATGCAAAATGTCAGTAAGACAAGGTCTATAGGTCTTGGGCCCTTCTTCTATAAGTGAATCTATCACTAAATCAATTTTATACAATCAGTGGAAAGCACATTGCATAGAATCTAGGTTAGTCAGGCTTTGGAGTCAGGAAGACCTGGTCAAAGGCTTGCCCCTGATACATACTAGGGTGTAAACATGGCTAAATCATGAAACCTATTGGTTTTCCTTCCCCCCTCCATCCCCCTCCCCATCCCCAATACTGTGAATTAAAATAGATCTGCTGATCTCCTTTGGTGAAGGGAATTTCTAAACTAGGAGTGCATGGCATACATAAGTCTGGACTAAGAAATACGTGTGTGTATGTGTGTGTAGCTATTAACAAACTCTGTAGTTGGATCACCTTAGTATAAGATTTTGTCTCTGTTCCTTCAAGTGCCATTCATCTGGTTGGATGAATGACTACAAAAGACCATGGAAAAGATAACATCATATTTTGTGGCTTCTACAGGTCACAGAGGTTGAGACAGCCATACTGTGGTCAATTCACATTTGAAGACACGGCTAGAAGTTGCCATTACTGTCATGGTGTTGCAAAACCAGACCATGCCACCGGTTTTGGGGCTAGAGGATCTGAATTCAGATCCTAACTGAGCTGCTCCTCACAGTCTGGGTCATAGGATCCTTCTAGACCTCACTTTCCTCCACTATAAAGTGAGAGAATTGAAGAAAGGTGACTTCTGAAGTCAGGATCTTACCCTTGCCGTCTTGGTGTTGGTTCAGGCAGCTTGGAGATACAGGGGGTGTTACATAAGAAAAGTAAGTTTTCCTGAGCCTCCATTCTTCTCCTCCCACAAATCAACCCCAAAGTTAGAAGCATTTTCTCTTTTCTTTGAGCTCTCATAGTTTTTTGTTAGTATCCAGCTCAAGGCCTTTGAGCCATCTCCTTTGTAATCTTCGTATGAGTTCCTGTGTGAGCTCTGTGAGTACAGGATCAGCCATACATTCTTCCTTGCAGGCTCTCTGTTCAGGATTGTGTGGCAGAGAAGGATTATGGATGTATGCCATGGAAGATGGAAATCTCTTCTTCACATCCAAGGTAATAAGTGCAAGTCTTTTTCTTTTTCTTTCTTTTTCTTTCTTTCTTTCTTTCTTTCTTTCTTTCTTTCTTTCTTTCTTTCTTTCTTTCTTTCTTTCTTCCTTCCTTCCTTTCTTCCTTCCTTCCTTCCTTCCTTCCTTCCTTCCTTCCTTCCTTTCTTCCTTCCTTTCTTTCT
>NC_058131.1:341170135-341189245 GCF_016433145.1 Gracilinanus agilis | reverse complement strand
TCACAAGTCACAGAGTCATAGATTTAGATCTTGAAGGGACTTCAGAAATCATAAGCCCACTTTCCTCATTTTACTGAAGAGGAAAATTTGAATTTCAGTGTTTTAATGACTTGCTAGATCACAAGCCCCTAAAGCAAGATTTACTCATGTCTTCCTGACTCTAATCTTGGTATTCTATCCACTTTGCATTGGTATATACAGGCTGTATGAAATTTTAGTGCAGTTCCAAGCTTTTAACAGGACTCAAACTTTTGAGATAACTATAGTTATATATATATATATATATATATATATATATAAATAGATACATATTCCTGCATATATATACATACCTATATACATACATACATATAGTTATATATACATAACTATATACCTATTTTACATGTATGCATATGTTACATATAAAATTTGTATATTTATATATTATATATGTATATATACATATACATGTTATATGTCTATATATAATTTGTGTGTATATATGTATGTTTTTGTTTATATACGTTGTATGTATTTTATATATATAATGTAAAATAAACATATATATAAAGTTCATGGACCCTTGCTTAAGAATTTCTACATTAGTATCACGAACTCTTGTTTAAATGTTGGCTCTCCATTTACCATTTGACCATAGGCAAACACTTTCTCCCTTGTGAACCTCGGTTTCTTCATCTGTGAACTGGGAATAAAACCAATTGCTCTACCTGCACCAGAGGGTTGTTGTGAGGAAAGTCTCTTGTAAGTCTTGAAGTGAGAGAGGGGTGTGAGGGGTGGAGTGGATGGAATTGTTTTTGTTGTCGTTTTTCTGCTTGTTTCTGCACCCCCTTTGCAGACTACTGCATACTTCCCCCATCGACATCCAGTTTACGGTTAGTCAAAGCTTCACCACAGACTGAGCTGCTACAGCTGTGGGAAACATGTGGTTCTGCCTCTGCATGCTGCTTCCCGTCAAAACACAACACAGCCAAAAATTAAAACATGCTACTGGCATATTTACAAGATCACAATGAGGTCCATTCTTACCAGTTTCATGACATTTTACAAATCTTTCCATTTGTATGAAAAATTCCCCTGAATTTTGCAGGATTATTATTGTTTCTGGTAATTACATCTTGTGGGAAATTTGCTAAATCCATGGTGTTCTTAGTCCACAGATGTGAGGCATTAGCCATCTCTACATGTGTGAGAGTGTGTGTGTGTGTGTGTGTGTGTGTGTGTGTGCGCGCGTGTGTGTGATGGGAATGAGACAATACCAAACAATTAGGTCATTTTCACAAGTAGTAAGAAAAGGATTGGTTTCAGAGTCAAAAAAATCAAAGTATTAAATAAAGAGTCTGATCTTTAGTAGCAATGGCACCTTGGGCAAATCACTTAACCTTTCTAAGCCCCAATTTCCTCATCTGTGAAATCAAATTGGTGCTCCCCTCTTCAGGAGACTGCTGGGAGGACAGTGCCCTGAAAGACTTCAAGCCCTAGAAAAGGGTATTATTGCTTCATCATCTCTGGGATTGTGATTCCCCATACATAGCCCCAGGCATAGGGCGGATATAATAGTCCCAGGAACCTCTCAAGATGTAGTAGCCATGCCTACATAGGCCCACTGAAAACTGCTCTACAGCATCCCCACGTCCCAGTATATGATGGTTGGAAATTTCATTTTCTATATCATTCCAGAACATGGTTTCTGAAGAAAGGCAATTAACATTGCATATTTCTGGAGCACACTATAGAAATCAGAGAGTGAAACATTTTCTTAGGAAACTATTTCTAAGGGCCTGATTTTATTCATTTTCAGTAACATGGAGCAGGACAATATCTGGTTTCAAATCTGGCATTGCTACTTACTATATAGATGACTTGAGCTCTTTGGACCTCAGCTTCCTGAAGTATGGATTAAGGGAGCTGAATGAAATAATTTCCAATTTTTTTTTCTTCAGCTGCAAAATTCTATAGTTCTGTAACAAGTCAGAGGAACTTCAAAGGTGGGAGAAATCTGCATGCTTTTAGGAGGAGATAGGGTTTGATGTGGTCCTGGAGCAGGGAAAAGATTCAGAGAGATAGAGAGGTTGAAGAGAATATTCTAGACCAGAGGTTCTTAATTCTTTGTGAATCATGGATCCCTTTGACTGTCTGGTGAAGCCTATAGATCCCTTCTCAGATTGTTTTGTAATTCATAAAATAAAAAATTTAGGGGGCAGCTGGGTAGCTCAGTGGATTGAGAGCCAGGCCTAGAGATGGGAGGTCCTAGGTTCAAATCGGGCCTCAGACACTTCGCAGCTGTGTGACCCTGGGCAAGCCACTTGACCCCCATTGCCTACCCTTATCACTCTTCTGTCTTGGAGCCAATTCACAGTATTGACTCGAAGATGGAAGGTAAGGGTTTAAAAAAATTAGTATGAAAAAAGAAAAAAATTACATTGAAATATAGTTACAAAAAATTAAGTTCATGAACTCCAGTTGAATAATCCCTATAATCTAAATAATGGGTGAATGAAGTCCTTTTGGAACCTCTAAAGCACCATAGTTTGTGGGGGAGGCTTTTCTTTGAGGTTTGTTTGTGTTGCTTTTTAAAACTATAGAATACATGAAGAACATCTGTGATTTTCCTCAGAGAGGGGTATCAGTTGATGAAATCTGTACTTCAACTAATTTTTAGGGGGACTGCCTGAGGTAAGGATGCATCAAGTGGCTTATGGATGGTCTTAAAGCTAGAAATGTCAGAAGTGGGATTTGAACAGGCCTTCATGACACCAAGTCTGGCACATTCATCTACCACTCCAAACTGCATTACAATTTTAATTTTTAATTTTTTTGCACTACAATTAAAAAATATTAGAAATTACGCTATCCAACAAAAATTAAGGTCATTACATATTATTAAATGGAAAAGAAGCTATTGTCATCTTAATTTATTAATATTGTTTTTAACATTTAATTTATAGTTGAACCTTTAAAAGTTATCAAAAGTATCTCAAGCAGACAAGGAAAAGGAATGCTCCCACCTGTGTATTTTCCCTTCTTCCTCCTGCCTAATATAGATATGAGTCTTGAAGCCTACAACACTACTGTTTTTGTCATTCAGTTGTTTTAGTCTTGTGGGATTCTTCATGACCCCATTTTGGGGTTTTCTGGGCAAAGATACAAGAATGGTTTGTTGTTCTCATTTTATAGATGAGGAGAAAAAGGAGAATTAAATGACTTGTCCAGGGTCTCCCAGCAAGTAAATATCTGAGGCTGGACTTGAACTCTTAAAGAAGAGTGAATCTTCTTGATTCCAATCCATGTGCTCTATCCAGTGCGCCCTATAACTCTCTTGAACATGGTCTAAACCAAATTAAAATATAACTGAGAAATATCTAAAAAAATAAAAATGCAATAAAACATAGATAATATAAAAATGTGGTTTTCTAAGTCAATATGTGCCCCACAGGGATCCTTATGTAGATTTCATGGCCCCTATTTCTCTTTGAATTTGATGCTACTACTGTGAAAAATTCTCTTCTTCTTCCTTGCTCTGCCTCATCAGCTCTCAGTGATCAATTGTTTTAGGAATCCCTCCCTTGCTGCTTCTTTCTGGTCCCAGCTCTGTGGTGGGGTGGGAAAGAAGACTGGAGCAAGCAATAAGGAGACCACCCAGCTGTCTTGGTGGCCCTCAGACTATAAAAAGGAGAATTTGTTGGCCCAGCCTAATCTCTAATTTGGGGTCTCAGGAGAGCCTGTAGGCATGTGTCTAGAAGGTTATTGGATAATCCAATACTGATTCCTGATGAGGATGGGGGGAGTGTGGTAGAGAATAGAGGCAGTCATGAGATGATGGGTGTGGGGGAAATAAGAAGGCCAATCTGGCTAGGGGAGAGCACAATAGGGGGATGGATGGCTTTTAGAAAGGGCTTGGTTGCCAAAGTGCATTTCCATTTGATTCATAACAATGTGTAAGCTAGATCTGGGAACAGGCATGTGGCATGACTAGGGCTGTAATTAGGGGATATTAGGCTCTTACCTAGAGTGAGAAGGGGTATTAAAGACCATACAGTTCACCTTTTTGAGGAAACTGAGGCAAATGGATGATAAGTGACATACCAAGCTGGGATTGCAGGTTCACTAACCACAAATCCAGGGCTCTTTTCACTTCACCAGACTGATGTATTTGGGATGAATTAAATGGAGGAGACTTTGGAGGCTCCATATTCCTTTCTGTGTCTTTTAATATAGATGATGACCTGTATAGAAGAGGCTCAGAGAAGCAAATGGCATGAGTGAATTAATCCAATTTGATAAATGAAATTCAATTCAATTTTAACAAATGATTTATTAGATGCCTTCTATGCATGACACCTTCTGGTGTTAACGTTTGTGTGTGATAGAAAGATAAATAGTGCCTGGATTCTGCATCCAAAGAGCTTACCATCTACTGGAAGAGGGATAGCGGGGAGCATTTAGTTATGATACAAAGAAGGATAATAGGAATCCCAAATAGAGTAGAAAGAGAAGGTTGCTCTCAGCCGGAGTTGAGGGTGAGGGACTAATAATCAGTGAAGAACTCATGGAGTAGTAGGAAGCATCTGAATTCGATTTTGGAGGGAGGGAAATATAATGGACAATAGGAGGGGACAAGAACTTGGGAGAGGAGATGCTCTGAATCTGGTCACTGGAAAGAGAACCACTGTTAGAGGTTTGGTCCTGTAAAACCCTGCAGCAATGCAGGGATGTGCTGGAGCCCGATCAGATCAGCTGGTGAGAGCCAGTTATGTGTTTCAGTGGGAGCATTTGCATCTAGAACATTAGCGTATGCTACAGAACAGGACTTGATTTATTGTTTTGGTGATTGTCTACACTTAAGAAAATGATAGAGAAAATCCGAATAATGAATATTAAACTTCAAAATGTATCATGCCTAGATTCCACTCCCCCCCCCCAAAAAAAAAGCTGGTTGTTAAACATTTACCAGCCCACATCTCTGGATGGATAGACATGGACAGAAAGGGTCAAGCATCTTGGTTATCCCTTAGAGAGTCTCTACTGTGAATAAAAGCTCTCCAGTCCCTGGGATGGGAGGGGGAGGGAGGTGGTGACAGGAGAGGGAGGAAGGTGAAGCTGGTATAGGGGTCTCTGTCTTAGCTTATCTTCCCAAGGGCCCATGGAGGGGCAAGCCTGGCTCCTCTTCTATAGGCTGTGGTTCGGATACTGCATGCCTGGCTACACTTGCAGCTTCTCCTGGTTCTGATACTGGTTCTCTTGGTGCCTTTATGGATTGTGGGTCCCCAGATTCTGTTAGGTGCTTGTAAATATGATCTGGTCCCCATTAATAGATCGTTGGGGTCAAGGATATTGCTGACCTGAAAAAGAAAATGATCTGTATGGAAAATGGTTTTCCATTTAGTATCCAAGTTGACAGTTTGGGAACTGGGTGTGATTTCTTCCTGGAAGTCCTCTTTAAGGATTTCTGGCTGGTCCAGGGCTTGTCAACAAGTTCCCAGAGACTTTCTTTTCCCCCTGAGCAGACCAGCCCCGGAGCTGTGTCATCCCAGCCCCTCACAGCAGCCAGATGAATGCAGACGCCTCCCAGTCCCAGGGCCAGGGGCTGGGGCTCGAGCTGTCTGCGGGGACTGTCACTGCCTGGCCATTCCTCTCCCTGCAGAGGCTGGGCTCAGGGCCATGGGCTGGAGAAGCGCCAGCAGCAGTCATTCGCCTGCTGCCTGAAGCTGGGGCAGCCTCTTACCCGCCGCAGGGACCCAGGGTGCTTCTGAGGCCCTGCCCCACGAAGCTTATGCAGGGCAGCCTCTCCCTGGCTGCACAGGTTCAGGCAGAGGCCTGGGCAGACGGCTGGGCTGTGCCCGGGTCAGCAGGGGCAGTTCAGGGAGCTCGGGCTGCCTCCCCACCCCAGGTTTCCACATTTGTTCTGAGCCTGTAGGGAAAACCTGTTGGGTAACCTTTGGTTTGTTCCCTTGAAATGTTGGGTCCTGTAATCAGGGCGGCGAAGCGGGGTGCAGGCATGGAGGGAGATCTTCATTGGATTTGACATTTAGTTGAATGTATGCCAAGCAATGGTTTGTGTTTCTGAAAGAGACTTTTTATCTTGGGGAGCCAGCTTGGATGGAGGAGGAGGCCCTGGTCCTGCCTGAGGGCACTGCTGGCTGATACTCATAATGCCTCAGCAAGAGGAGGAGGAGGAGGAGCAGGAGCAGGAGCAGAAGGAGGGAGAGGAGGAGGAGGGAGAGGAGAAAGAGGAGGAGGAGAAAGAGAAGGAGAAGGAGGAAGAGGAGGAGGAGAAGGTGGAAGAGGAGGAGAAGGAGAAGGAGAAAGAGAAGGAGGGATAGGAGGAGGAGGAGAAGGAGGAAGAGAAGGAGGAGGTGAAAGAGGAAGAAGAGGAGGAGAAGGAAGAAGATGAGGAGGAGGAGAAGGAGAAGGAGAAAGAGGAGGAAGAAGAGAAGGCTTCAGGTTCTCCCCATCTGTGTTGCTTTCCATTGACCCAAGTGTTTCCTATAGTCAGTCAGGCCTGACTTCAGAGGCATCTGGGTACAGTGGGAAAGGCATTCACTCTGGAGTCAAGGGACCTGGGTTCATATCCCACTTCTGCCACTTCCTACCTCTGTAACTACAGGCAAATCATTTAACTTCTCTAGGCCTCAGTTTTCTCATCTGTAAAACAGGAAGGGGAAAATAGACTAGATAATCTCTAAGATCCATTCCCAATCTGAGTCTGTGATCTGGCAGAACCTGGCACTGATTGTCCTTACTACACTTCAGAGACATGTCCCTAGGAGCAAGGGAGGTACATGGGGTTCCAAGAGTTAAGGCCTCTTTTCCTAGTATGACTCCAATATTTAGTACCACAGCTATTGATCATGGACTAGTCACTGTATCTCTCTCAGACCCTAGGCTTCCTTATTCAGAAAAAAAGAATGAAACTCAAAACTTGTGCTGCTTACCACACAAAGTTACTGCAAAGAATGGGTTGGCAGACTTAAAATCTATTGAAATTGAGATGATCATTGCCCATGAAATTCATCCTTCTGGTAGCATACAATGTGAAAATAACGAAAAAAGCCCTGGAAAGTTGGGTGGGCTATCTTCAGTGGGCTTCTCAGAAGACAGAGTTGAGGGTCATAAAGAATTCTTAACCTTGCTGCTTACTAGCTTTGAAATCTTGGACAAGTCACTTAACCTCTATGTACTTCCATTTCCTCATCTGTAAAATGAGGAAGTTGGATTAGGTTAGCCTCTGAGGTTCCTTCTGAATGGAAAACTGTGAGATGATGAGTCATCTTTCACTCCTTCCTGTCCTCCCTACATTGAATTGATTGCTAAGTCTCATCATTTTGATCACCAAAACATCTCTTGAATTTAATCCCCACTTTCTACTTTCAGTGCCACCACTTCTCCAGTTGAGACCCTGACATATACTTGCCTGGAATACATATTGTAACAGCTGCCTCCTAAAGAGATTCCTCCACTCCTCTTTTGCCTAAGGCTATCCTACATGTTGCTACCAGATTAATCTTCTTAATATACATCTCGATGATGATGTCACTCTGCTGGTTGGAACCCTCTGATCCTTCATGGCCTGTCAAATAATGTCTCAACTCTCTATCTTTGTATTTAAGGCCTTTCCCACTCTGATCCCAGACTACCTTTCTAGTCTTAATTCTTATTAGTCTTTTTCATGCCCTTGACCAAAACGGGCAATTTACCTTTCCTAAAAAAGGCGTTTTACATCTGAGGCTTTGCCTATACTGTTCTTCAACCTGGACTATTCTTCATTCTTGTTGACATACTTCTCATACTTAAATAAGTTCCTGTCATTAAGTCTTCAAGCAAATCATTTACAAAGGAAGTTGAATCCATGCACTCAGTGGGTAAGGGGTTGGATGAGATGGCCTCTAAGTTTCTTTTCAACCTTGAGGTTCCACCATTTAAGGATAGCTCGGAAAGTATCTACTTCATGAAGTCTTCCCTAATACTTTCTACTAAAAGGGATAGAATTCTGAATTCCTCTGAGCTTTTTTGTTTGATACTCTACCACAGTATCATGGATCTTAGAATCAATAATTTTTATATTAATTTATTTTCCCCAGTTACATGTAAAAATGATTAAAATTTTTTTGAGTTTCAAATTCTCTCCCTCTTTCACACCCTCTCTCACTTCCTCACATTCCTTCTTCCCTGACATGGTAAGCAATATGATGTGCAATTATGTAAAACATTTCTCCAGATAGTCATTTTATGGAATAGATCTCAAATAAAAAAAGCACAAAGTTAATTATAGTATGTTTTCAGCATGAAGTTAAAAATAGTACATTTTCAGTTTGCATTCTGACTCTATCAGTCCTTTCTCAGAGGGCAGATTGCATTTTTCATCATGAGTCTCTGAGATTGTCTTGGATTGTTGCATTGCTGATCATTCACAGTTGTTCATCAAAAAATATTGCTGTCACTGTGTACAATGTTCTGATTCTGCTCACTTCATTTTGCATCAGTTCATGTAAGTCTTTCCAAATTTTTCTGAAATCATCATGCTTATTATCTATAGCACAATAATATTCCATCACAATTGTATGCCACAACTTGTTCAGCCATTCCTAAGTGATAAACAACCTTTCAATTTCCAATTTTTTGCTACCACAAAAAGAACTGCAACAAATATTTTTGTACAAATAAATACTCCCCTATTTTTTAAAGGATCAATGATTTTGATATAAAGGACTTTAGAAGCTATCTAGTCCAACACCCTCATTTTTAAAATGAAGATAATGAAGTCTAGAAAGGTTAAGTGAATTACCCAAGGTGACACAGGTAGTAAGTGGCAGAGCTGAGATTTGAACCTCAATTATCTGATACAAGAACCATAGATCTAGAGCTAATAGGGACCTCTGGTGGAGGCCCCTCAGTTTACAGATGAGGAAACTGAGTCAATGGAGGTTAAGTGACTTGCCTAAGTTCATCCAAATGTTATGAATCAGAGGTAAGATATGAACTGTGCAAAAATAATTAAAAATTATAGCTAGAGCATTTAAAAGTTCTCTAAAGCCCAGCAGGGATGCAGGAGTTTACTGGAGCCCATTCACACATTGTTAGACACTGCTGAACACTTTACAATTATTATCCCATTTAATCCTCAAAACAATTCTGGGAGGTAGGTACTATCTTTATCCCTATTTTATAGATGAAGCAAACAGAGGTTAAGTGACATATTCAGGGTCATACAGCTAGTAAGTGATTAAGGTGGGATTTGAATCCAGGTCTTCATTACTGTAGACCCAGGATTCTATAACCTGAGTATCTTCCTGTCCATCTCTCTTGTTTATGTCACTAAAACATACTGCCAAATGTAATGAAGACTTTGTAATAGAGTACAAGCTCTGTGAGGGCAGGTAATTATGACTTATTTATCTATATATTTCCTACTTGTCCTTATACACAGCAGAAATTTAAAGATTGTGCAGCAGAAGTAAATTAATAGACTATGTTATGTAGGGGAGGATCCCCTAGAGAAGGAAATGACAAACCATTCCAGTATCTTTGCCAAGACAACCCAATGGATGAGCATGGTCCATGGGATCTTGAAGAGTCAGACAAAACTAAACAACTGAACAACAGTATAGTAAAAGAATTTAGGATTTGGGTTACCGAGATTGTCCTTAGCCTCAGTTCCCTCCTCTGTAAGTGACAGAGTTGTATTAGGGAGTTTCTAAGATTACCTTCGATTCTAATGTTCTATAATTCTAGGAGTCCTAGTAGCACTTACTTTACTGTTCTTTCTTTAGGAGACTGAACCTTCTTCATTAGGGAGGTGGAGTTTAAGGGCTTTTCCCCAATGCAGGCAGATTGATGTAAGAGAAGCATTTGATTAAGTGGAAAGGCAGACTGCCTCTGGAATCAGAAGGCTTGGATACAAATCCTGCCCCTGACATTTACCAGCTGTGTGACATTAAGTAAGTCACTTAAGTCTCAGTTTCCTTATCTGTAAAATGTCATGGTTAGACTAGATAGCCTGTGCAGTTCTAGCCAGGTCATGAGGTTCGTTGCTATGAGGCTTTGTTGATCTTACTCCTGAAGATGCCAGCATGATCCTGATAGTCCCTTCCTCCTGCTCTCCTATTTTGTCAGATGGCAGTGCCAAGGTGAGATCCAGTTTTCTATTTGTCATTGTATTTTTCAGAAAGATCCACTTCTGGGTAGATCTCTCTAGATACAAGAAATAGAACTCTGCTAAAGCCTGTACACTGTTCCTTTAGATTTGAAGAATCTATTCTAAATACAATGAATTTGAAAAGGGAAGTCTGATAGATTGATAGCATCAAAAGGCTTAGAGTTTGATTGAAGGGGACCTTTGAGATCAATTAGTCTAAATATTTTTCAGATGAAGAAACCTAGGCTTAGAGGATCTGTGTGACTTTCTTAAAGCAGAACAGAATATACACTAAGTCCTCAGACTTCAGATTCAGCAAACTTTTGGCTGGCTTTGTTTTGGTTTGTCTGTATTTTGGAAGCCATGGGGTTGTTCACTGTGTTGGTTTCAGGCTATGCTGGAAATTTTCTTTGCCATGCCCCAGCTCTTCATCCTAATGCTTACTAAAGCCCTAAAATTAACCCTTCTGGAAGTCTCCTACACCCCTGTGTTCTGATTGGAGGGCACCTCCTAAAACATCCATTTAAGGAGGGTATGTATCCAAGCCTCATTCCTCTTGAGGACACACTCATGACTTTGCCTTCCAGCTTTGGATCGATTTACCTCTACTTCATCCCTACTCCTTTTCAGCTTCCATTTCTGTATTTTCTTCCCCCATTAGAATGTAAGCTCTTTGAAGGCAAGGACTATCTTTCTTTCTACTTGTATTTGTATTCCTAGTCCTTTGCACAGTGCCCAGTACATAGATAGAGATTAATAAATGATTGGTGGTGTTGTCAGGTGGGCTAGCATGTATCTATTACAGAAGGTTATTGGATTTGGAGTAGGACTTCTATTTCCTGGCCCCCAAAGTGTCCCCACCATGGCTATGTCCAAGGACTCAGTGTGCTGGCAGAGCAGATTGAATTTCATCTTAATCTTGATTAATTGATGATGGAGACTGAGCTCAGCTAGTGTGAAGCCAGAAGCTGTGAGAGTGTCAGACAGACAGACAGACCCTGAAATGGAAGCATTTTCACTCCCTAACGAGATCTAATTGAGGTCTAAATTGGAGCAGATAATCTGCTTAAATAAACTGCCAGGAAAGGAAACAGCTGCTAGAATATTATACTTCTGTGGATCCAACTCTAGTTACAGAAGAGAATATTATAAAATGAAAGCTTGAAACAACACTCTGTGTGTGGCGGTGAGAGGTAGCCAGGGGGGGCAGGTAAAACAAGAAAGAGGTTTTATATTTTCTGAGGTTTCAGTCTAGAGAATTGCAATGCAGGCTAATAATAATTCACGTTTCCCACTTTAAGGTTTGCATAACTCTTTCCTCACAATAACCCTATGAGGTAGGTAGTGTGGTTATTCTTATCCCTATTTTCCAGGAAGAAAAAAAAAAGAAAGAAAGAAATTGCTATTCAGAAAGGGGCAATGATCTACCATTTACCCATAGCAGAAGACATCTAGGACAGTATTTGAACCAAAGTCTCTTGGCCATTACTCTTGTACCCTATCCCTTAGGCCATGAGAACTATGAAAATATTCCTGGGTTTATGGATTGCCCCTGTCCTTTCTTGGGCTAGAAGAGTCAGAAAAACAGTAGGATAGGGAAAATCTTGGCAAGTAGCATAGCCTCTCTGGGTCTCAGTTTCCTCATTTGTAAAATGAAATTCTATTAGATGATCTCTAAGACCTCTTGCAGATCTGACATTCTAACTTCGATGTGTTCACGTCCCTTCAAACTTTCACCTTTTAGGTTCTGTTCTCTAAGATTCCACCAAACTCTTCTGTATCTTATGGGCCTCCGACCTTCTATGACCTATGTTCTATTTTTCAAGTTACTTCCAAATTTGGGCATCCTTTATGTTCTGAATCTGAAGTCTTTCTAGATATCATAATTGATATCCTAAAGTCCTATGATCCTATTAATTAATTCTTAAAGAGTGATTTGCTCCCATGAACTCAAATTGGAAATGATTTCCTTTTCCAAAACCCACCTCCAAGATGAATCTGTGTTGCTTAAAATTGTTCTTCTGACTGGGGAAATATTCAGAAGCACCCAGACCTAGGCAAGGCAGGCTATTTTAAGGAAGCAGTAACATTGCCTTAGGCTCACAAGCATTCCCTAGGTCGTTTGGCTGTGGCCTAGTTGCACAACCAGGCTGTAGACAATATTTGGCTCCAGTAACTTAAAACAACAGTCACCTGAGTTGTTTGACATGACAAGATGGGGTGGCTGCTTTCTAACATCACCACACCTGGGGTGTGGGCTGAGACCTGAGTCTGAATGTCTTTATCCACTTCGGGGTGTGGTAGTGTTGAGTACTCTTTTACCTTCTGCAAGAATCTGGCTGTTAATCAAATTAGTTTGCACATGCATTGTGTTTCTCCTTTAAGATCTTGACAACTCTGCGAACCCTCTAATAAAGAAGCTAAATCATTGCCTGTCATTTTATAGATGGGGATGATCAATTATTAAGCACCTACTAAGTTGTTAGGCACTATGCTAAGTGCTATACAAATATTAACTCATTTGATCTTCACAACAACACTGGGAGGTTGGTTCTATGATTATTCCCATTTTACATTTGAGGAAACTGAGGCAAACAGAAGTTAAGTGACTTGTCCAGGATCACATAAGGAGTGAGGTCAGATTTGAGTCTTCTTGATTTCGGGCCCAACTCTGTCATCCACTGGGCCACCTTGCTACAAGCTAGAGAAGTTCCATGAGGACAGTGATTAGGTCTCATCTAAACTTTGCTCCTCTCCCTAATATACTATATATAGCAAGCATCTAACATAACACTTGATGAATGCTTGTTGGATGAGTTAATGAACAAATGAATGGTAAGATGGATCTGGCTTGGACTTTGTTTAGATTCCCATATTCATTCAGCTTAGCAATTTAGACTTAAGACTAGAATGAAAGGGGACATCCATAGACCATCTAACAAAACGAAATATAAATAACAATAACGCAGAAAGCAAAGAGACATCCTTGGTTCAGCAGGGAGCAGATGGGGACTGGTGAGAACTATTTACTAAGGCTGAGGAACCAGTGTTTCCTCACATGATGGACTTTAGCAACTGGGAAGCTACTCAATGACTCAAACCTTAGTGCCTTAAATCAGTGGTTAAGTTATTGAGAACTCCCCCAGAGAACTTCTGTTTGTGTGGTTATACTTATCATTTTTTAATATAGTAAAAATCATAATGTCTCTGTATCATTGCTACTTTTGACCTCGTGGATGTCCTGAGAGGGTCTCATAGGTGACCTAAAGAGCAGTGGAGCATGGAAAAAATCCAAAGGATTTCCAGACCACACTGGACCACACTTTGAGAACCACTACTCTAAGTCAATCAAACCTTTGAAGACTAAGAAAAATGAGCCAAATTATATGGCAAGGATTTTAGGAGATGTCGATTCTACCATGGTAGGGCTAAATTTATCCCAATCCCCTGCCCCACTGGAACACACACCCAAGCACTTTTATAATATATCTTTATTCTTCTAAAATAAAGCAAGGGGAATAGGCTAGACTAGAAGTTCTAATTGCTTCTTCTGGAAGCAAAAAAGACATAGAGAAAAGTGGTCCAGTGGTAGATGGGCAAGGGTTCCCGAGTATAGGGTAGGGCTGACTCTACCATCATCTTTCTTGGGCCCCATATATATTGTTTGCAGAGGTCCACATGACCTTGGTTTATTTGAAAATAGGCAGATCTTTAATGTCTGTCGATGCAGAGGCATTCTGAGAAGTACTGAGAAGCCAGAAAGATTAGGCAAGAGGTCACTGACTCTTGCTAGCTCATCATTGTCTCTTGCATATCTCTCATCTAGAAAATAACCCTATAAGTAACTAATTTCTATTCACTGGTCTAATTAGCAGTGTGATTTGGGAGGGTTTAGCTGAAATAAAGGCTGTATATAAATGTCAGATCTGATGGGCTCTAAACAATGCTAGGAATTTTCTGTTAATATTGGCTGGCCAAATTAGCAGAGCTTTGGAAGCGTTTGCCCCAGACTGTAGACTGTGAGTTTCCAGATTGGACATAGACCTTTTGATTCCATTTAATAAATATTTATTAAGTAATAATTTTATGTAGAATATTCTATGTTATCGAAGAAACAATTTATAATATATCCACCGCAGAAGAGATATGTATTTCTAGATCCCTCAAAGACACGAGGAGCAAGAAACCATGTTAATATTTTATCATTTCTGTTTGTTTTAAACTCTGGATGAATAATGAAGCCTAGGCCCAGAACTACTGGACATTATTAGAACAAAGATTATGAATTTCTTTTAAAAATATCACTGTAGCAATCCTAATATTCTCAATGAGTTATACAGTAATTCAAAGGAGATCATCTTAGTCATCCAAACTAATGAAACAAAGAGGATGAAAATTCATATTGCTTGACTTATGATATATATTTGGAAAGATTGTCCATTGACTTTGCATAGCAGTATAAACATCTTGCATAGACAGAAGAATGACAATGAGCTGAATACAGGAAGATTAAATCAGGCTGAATCACATTTGGAAAACTGTATGAGATTTATTTTTAATAATCCCAAGTTGCTACCTGAGCAAAAGTTCGTCTTTTTACCATCAATGATCTCCTAGTGATTTTATATGGCATTGAATCGGTGAATACCACAATTTCAGGAAAATGAGAACTCTAGATCACCTAAAGGACCATAGAAGATATAAAGTAGGTACAGAAGTGGTAAGTAAACTATAGCATAACACTAAGCATTAGTTTGTACTAAAGTTGTGCTAACAGGAAATATCATTTTAAAAAATCATCGAAGACATGCTAGTCTGGAAAAGGGGATAGAGCAGTCATGTAGTGAAAGTGAAGATAGTAGATAGAAAGTCCTGGTTTTCTCTATTTCAATTGAAGGCACCACTGTTCTTCCAGGCACCTAGGTTCATAGCAGAGGAGTCATTCTTGACTCTTTTCTCTTACTCATTCCTCATATCCAATCAGTTGCCAAGTCTGATAAATTTTCATCAACCAATCAAATCAATCGATTTCATTTATTAACACTTACTATGTGCCAGGAACTTTGCCTTCTTTCTGCTTACACTATACCCATCCTAGACCAGACTTTTACCACCATTCATCTGAACTCTTACAATGGTTTTCCCAGTCACTTTCCCTGTACCACTTCCCTCCATTCCCCTCTAGCTTATTCTCTACCTAACTGACAAATTAATATTCCTAAATTTTAGGTCTGATCATGTCCTGTCTCTGCTCAATGAGCTCCCATGGCTCTCCATTGCTTTTCAGATAAAAATAAAACTCCTTTGTTTGGCATTTAAATGTCTTTGCAATCTGACTCCTGTCTCTAGGCTGACTATGAATTGCCTCCTTTCACTTACACTGTATTTCTGCCAATCTGGACTATTTGCTGTTGCCCATACATGACACTCTAATTCCTGCTTCCATTCTAATCCCTTGGCTTGTAATATTTTCCATCCTTCCCTCCCTTCTTGAACTCTGGAGCTTTTCAAGGCTCAGGTTAAAAGCCAACTCCTTGAAGAGACCTTTCTTTATTTCCCAAATTGCTGAGATGATAGAAGATGAAGTGGTAAAGTAGGAGGGAGGATATTGACGGCCAACTTACCAACCTAATAATGTGAGGTGACAGATGCTATCAAACACTGGCTTTGTGGATTCATTGTTATCCACAACCAAAAAGCAGTGTGAGTCAGTGGTTTAGAACCTCTATTTCCCTTTTCTAGTCCTCAATTGCTTGTTCTGGAGAATGGGGAAGGGGAATGGCGCCTTAGATGTCCTGCAAATTGTGTGCACTTAAGAAATATTTGTTGACTAAAGGAATGTCTTAGATATGTGATCCATGCAATACTTAAATATTGTTTTTTTACATGGACTCCTTTAGACAGTCAGGTTTTTGAGTCATTCTGAGTCACTCACCTAGAGAAGGCCTGAGGGGGTCAATAAGAAACAGCTGGTCCAGACAATGCAGCTTCCATTGGAAAAATCAGAGGCCAATCAGGGAGGAAGTTGGCCTTAGAAAAGAGAAAGAAAACTAGAATGGGAGAGGTTATGGGAATTTGACTTCCCAGGGAGAAAAAAAAAAGGAATCAGATCAGGTGAACTCAAGAGAGATGACTGAGCTATTATAGTGGTTTCTGGAAAATAGTAATAGGTTAATAACAAGGTATTTAAACAATGAAATTTTGCTTATCAGTCTAGGATGAACTGAGAAAGTTGAAGCAGTGAAAGCCGAGGGGGAAAATGCCTCTTTATGGAAGTAATGGCAATAACATGGAAAATGATGATAATTTGAAACTTCCATGAAAGACAGCTTGGTATTTGTCTGGTCTTAGAACCAAGATAACCTGTGTTATCTTTCTTATAGTCCTCTTTCTTACACATGCCAACTCAGTCGCATGGTCAAGTCATTTAACTGCTTAGTGCCCCAGGCACCTCTCCAGACCTATACATTATTAACAAATTGCTAATTTGTATCAGTGGAGAGAGTTTCCACTCTGGGAATTCAATACAATGAAGAGATCACATATCTAGCTCCTAGTCCTGCCAGAAGGGATGTAGGGGCTTATGCAATGAAAAGAATTAAATTAAAAAGAAGCTAAGAGGGAAACTGAGGAGAAGTTGGAGGGAAGAATGTGATTCATTTCGTTTTGGTTGAGTTGAGTTTGGGGAAACAGGATGGGCATAGCTAATTTTTATATAGGTCTTTAAGGTTCAAAGAAGTAGAAGTACTTTTGAAGCATATATTTCACTCGAGCCTCCCAACAACCTTGGCAGGTGAAGTATATATTATTATTTTTATTATTATCCTCCAGCACTTAGGAAGTAGCAGAGCAGCAACTTAAACTTGGGTCTTAGGATAAGTCTTCTGACTCTAGGCCATAAGATCATAAATTTAATAATGAAAGGGCCCTTGTTGTTCAGTCACTTTTTCAGTCTTGCTATCTCTTTGTGACCCCATTTTGGGTTTTCTTGTCAAAGATAATAGAGGGGTTTGCCACTTCTTTCTCTGGGTCATTTTACAGAGGAGGAAACTGAGGCAAACAGGGTTAAGTGATTTGCCCAGGGTCGCATAGCTAGTAAGTGTCAGGTCAAATCTGAACTCAGGAAAATGAGTTCTTATTCCAGGCCTCAAACTCTATGTTATGTGCTGTTTGATCCTCATTTTTTACAGATAAAAGGAAAGGAAGGTCTAAAGAATTGGAGAGACTTGGTCTAGAGTCACATAATTGGTGTCTGAGTCAAGATACAAACTCCCACTCTCCTGACCCCAAGTCCAGTTACTTTCACTCCACTAGGTGGTCACTATAGTATTCTTGGCCCATGGTCTCTTTAGGGTGCTAGACTTCTACACAGCGTTTCCCTGAGGTCCCTTAGAGTTTTAGGATTGGAGTTCATTTTGGATTTAGGACCAGTGTCATTTTTGAGATAATGATGAAAACTATAAGTAGGAAAAAGAGAAATAGAAAAGACAGAGAAAGATAGACAGACCGAGAGACAGAAACAGACACACACAGAAGGAGAATCAGAACAGAGTTTAATCTTAAGTTTAAATCCTGTGCCTGATATTTACCTTGAACATGTCACTTAAACTCTTTGGGCCTCAGTTTCTGTAGGTGTTAAAAGAGAGAGTGGGACAGACTTGACCCTTTGACCTTAGATATTTTGTGGTGAGAAATAACCATAATTAGAAGGCAGAAGGATGAAAAGAAGCCTATAAAATAGAGAGAATATGGGAGATGGGAGATTAAAAAAAGAAAAAATGAAACAAGAAAAGTAGGGTTGTATTATTCTTGAGCAAATACACAGGCTTTGAGGGCTGAGTGCCAGGCTCAGACCAAGATGGCCACCAATTTGAATTTTCCCAAAGTACATATTTTCAGTGTCTTCTTATTACTGCATGAAGGCGTCTGCCTTCCTAGCTCATCATTTCTGGTAAGACTCTGGAGAAGCCAAAAAGCTTTCTTAGCTCTGAGGTCTGTTGGCTAAAAAGCCATGCCCCTGGAGGGCCTCGCAATTGCCAAAGTCACTTCATCCCAAACCAGAGGAACACTTTGGAGAAATAAAGGGCAAGATTTAGCTGTGACTTAGCCATCAAACTGGCTTATCTAACAGAGACTCCATGCACCTCCATGTGCTCTGCATCCTGACTTTCTCACATTCTGATTCTATTGGAACAGGGGGTCATTGTGCTGACTGAAGACTGTCCCACTGGGGCATCTAAGCATGCTAAGTGACACACTGTCCCTTTTCAGGGTGGTCTGTGGTGGAGCAGCTTCATCTCAAGCAGGGCCGAGAGGACGGGGCACTGAAACAAAAACATGTTGTTTGCTCTGAACAGGGAGAGCCAAGCAGTTCAACTTTGGCACCAAACCTCGTGGACTCCAGGCCAGGCTCAGGGAGCTCTGTAAGAAGACGGTATTCTTCCTTTTCCTTGGGGATGAGCTGAGGATATTTTCTCCTCTGTTCCTCCCATAGCCTCTCCAAAGCATAAAAACTGACAGTTGAGCCCAAGAACTCCCAGTTTGGAACTGGCATGAGGAGCTATGCATGTATTTCAGGCCAATGAAACTCTTCCTAGGGTAGCTGCAGGAAAATGCCCCCCATATGCCTGAGGGCCTTCAGAGGCTGGTAGGGTTAAGCTGATTAAAGCTTTCTGCCAAATCACAAAAACCAAAAAGATAGACTGTGGCCACCGATGGGGGTTTGAGATTAAACACTAAACTGAGCTGTCTCTGTGGTATTGTGGTTACTATATTTTTGGAAACTGGGTACTTTAAAAAAAATAACAACAATATTTCTATTTTCTCATGGCTAGAGCTTGTGGACTTCATTAGTTTTATAGCATCATTGCAGGAAAACAATTGCCCTCAATGCCATCTGGCAAGGTTCTGAAAGTTAGACACTCTCTCTCTCTCTCTCTCTCTCTCTCTCTCTCTCTCTCTCTCTCTCTCTCTCT
>NC_058131.1:341124828-341169878 GCF_016433145.1 Gracilinanus agilis | reverse complement strand
ACACACACACACACACACACACACACACACACACACACACACAGAGAGAGAGAGAGAGAGAGAAAGAGAGAGAGAGAGAGAGAGAGAGAGAGAGAGAGAGAGAGAGAGAGAGAGAGAGAGAGAGAAAAGGATTAAAAACAACCAAAATCAGCTGTCCCAGCTAGTTAGTTTCCATGCAGTCTTCCCCTACCATTTCATAGTACTGAAATCTTTCACATTTGGGTATGAGTTAGAAAAGCAGCATCCTCAATATCTTCATCCCCAGAAGAGTTTCTTGTTTTGTTTTGTTTTTCTTGTATGTTAGTAGAGGGGAATCTCTAATGAGAAGTTCATGCCCAAGGTTAATCAATAAAAGCCCGTTTACTTAGAAGGCTTAGAACTAGAAGGGGTCTTGGGGACTATTGAGTTGAACCACCACACTTACTCTGTCCCAATCATGTTATAAAGGAGGAAATTGCTGGGGGATTAGGGGGGAGAGGGTAGGGCAAAAGATGAAAAGAGGGAATGACTTACCAAATTTTTAAGTAGCTGAGCATATATTTGAGCCCAGGGCCTCCAACAGTAATTGTCATACCCTTGTTACTCCATCAATGAACATGGTCCTTAGGCATTAACTGATAATTGACTTAATAAAGTTTTTTGGTAAGGAAATGTACCCAACAATTGAACTGGACAGAACCCCTAATAAATCCTGGGGTGGGGAGGAATGTCTATAGACCTATTAAATTAGACATCACAGAGAGCAGCAGATACATTATAGGAAAAATAATAACAGAGGAAATGTCCAACTCCTCAAGGGAATCAGCAGTAAAACCAAGGCCTTGGATGTCTATAAACACATACACAAAGAAAAGGAAGTTAAGCAAACAAGAAGAACCAGAGATCCTAAATTAATGAAGCAAATTTATTTCGTATGTATCATTTAGATTGTTGTAATGAGATGCAAGACTGGAATATTGCTATGGAAGCCCATGCCTTATTCAAGAGATTTGAAATTTTAATAGTCAGAAGAAGGTTTAGACTTGTTCTGATTGAAATTGGAGATTTGTTCCAAAATTTGGAACAACTGATGGAAATTTCAGAAATAGATATCGGCTTAGTAAAAAGAGATACTTCTTAGTTATACAATATTTTAGATCTATTCAAAAGTAGAATGGGCTGCCCTAAAAATGTAATGGGCTCCTAACTACATGATGTGTCCAAGTGAAGACTGGATGACTCTTTATTGAAGAGCCTTTAGAGAACACTCTTGGTAAGCTGTGGTTTGAACTAGTTGGCAGCCACACTGAGGTAACTTAAAGCTCTGAGAATGTAAATCTATATCTATGATGTCTCCAGACACAATAAATATGTTTGTTTAATTAAAATGATAGAGGTGGGGATGGCAATGATGATAATGAAATCCCCATCAAAG
This sequence comes from Gracilinanus agilis, assembly GCF_016433145.1. Taxonomy (NCBI): domain Eukaryota; kingdom Metazoa; phylum Chordata; class Mammalia; order Didelphimorphia; family Didelphidae; genus Gracilinanus; species Gracilinanus agilis. Next base: position 341,168,464 of record NC_058131.1, on the reverse strand, counting down.
GCCAAACCATTGTCCCTGACATACTACAAATTGGAGAGGGAGGGAATGGCAAAATAAGGAAATATCTGCCAGATAATATACAGAGGGATGTTCTGTGTACTCTGATGTTGCTGAACTAGCCATGAAATCCTGGTAGAAACCTGAAATTTCAATCAGTTGAACTATGTTGATACCATTGATTGTATTACCTGTCACACACTCCTGACCTTCAATACTCAGTATGATGAAACTGCTTCAACTAACCTAAGAAACAGATGGGGTTAAAACAAAATTGAAGGCTGACCCTGCTTGATTCTGTTATAGTGATCAGCTTGACATGGAGAACTATGGAGTAAATAGCTCTCCTTTGTGTCCTGGTACCATAAGAAGGCAAGATGCATAGGAATGCTTCAGGCCAATGGCACTAACCACCAAAGTGAGCAAATCACAAGTGTGCATGAAGGGAATTGAAGACAACATGCACATCTTCATTATGGGCAGCAGTATTAGATCATCAAATTAGAAATTAATCTTGCCAGACACAGACAAGGGTTTCATACTGCTTATATCCTACCACCATCAACAACCCATGGTAACCTCAAATCCAAGCCATATAACAACCAATATAGCACTGGTCATTGTAGAGGAATCAATAAAAATTCATCTCTAAGACCAGGTTAGATAAAATAAAGGGACAAAGAAAGCATTTACTAAAGTTTGAAGAAGGAAAAATTGAAGATTCTGAGATTATTGAAATTTTTTACTTGAGATCAGTCTGTGATAAAGTAAATGCTCATTATTAGAGTCTCGGATCTAGTAGGATGTGGAGTCTAAAGGAAAATCTAGAAGCTGGCATACTGGTCATAGTTTAGGGCTCAGATTTTTGATAGGGACATCAAGAGTATAAGATAGTAATAGCTTGCATGTTCATTGCATATTCATCCATATTTTTTTTTATTTTTACAGCATCTTAATGAGTCAGGCAAAGAAAATGGTATGATACCAATTTTTACAAATTAAACTGAGTCCCAGAGCAGTCACATAATCTCCCCAATGCCACCTAGTTGAGTAGTAACATCTAGAACTCATATTTCTGGGTTCCTCTTCTGTTGACTTTTCTCTAGCTGCACTGTCTATCAGAGAGATTCACTGAATCATTGTAAGAATGAAAAAAAGTTAAAGAAAACTAGATTATCCAGTACAGAGAGATATGAGTTGCTGCTTCCTGAAGAGCAAGGCTTTCATTATGAACAAAGTCATCATTACTACCCTGTAAGATGGAAAGAACTTTAGTGTTGGGAAAGAATGAAGTGGTTATGTTCTGGTAAAATATTTTACTGGATAGAAAAGTATAGAACTAAAAATTCCTTTTGTACTATGAATTTGTATATAAAAAGAGTTAACTAAAGGTGCATTATAAATTAGATTTCAGGGGAAATGTTTAACCTAAACTAAGAGTATACATTTATTTTCATGTATTTATTTATTTATACTTACTTAGCCATCCATCCATTCATTTATTTGTTTGTTTGTTCCATTTACATGTAATAACAAATTTCCATATAAGTTTTCTAAAGTTATATGATCCAAATTGCTCCTCTCTCTCCCTTTCCTTCCCTTCTCACTCCCAGAGCTGGCGAGCAATTCCATCTGTATTATACATGTGTTATCATGCAAAACATATTTTCATATTGTTCTAAATTTATTTTTAAAGATAAATTTTGTACTGATATCTTTGGTTTATTATTTTCGTTCCCCAATATAATCTTTTACCCACCTAAGAAGCTATTATTTAAATCCTAAGGTACAAGAAAAAGAAAAAAACGATAGAGGAAAGAAAAGCATTTTAAGTCTCTCATAAGATCATGAATCTGAAAGCAGAAGGAACCTTAGAGACTATCCCACATTTTTACAGTAAAGAAGTTAAATGATTTCCCCAAGGTCATGTGGACACAAAATGGCCAAACTAGGATTTAAAACAAGGTCTAACTACCACTGTGACCAACAAATCACTCAACAATATTTATTTGCTTTGTCTATTATGTTCCAGATAGTTTGCTAGGCAATAGAGATACAAAGACAAAAAAGTCTGCTTGCCCTCAAGAAAGGTATAGTCTATCAGCAGAATCATTTATGCATATAAATAGATATCAGATAAATACAAGGGATAATTTTGTTGGGGAAGTTCAATCAATGGGGAGGATTAAGAAATGGTTCATGGAGGAGACAGTCTTGGAGCAGAAGGAAACTAGTGGCAGAGCTTTTAACCTCTCTGAAACTAAATTTCTTCCTCTGCAAAACAGAAGGGTTGAGCGATCACCTCTAAATTTTCCTTTCCCAAATAAAGATGAATAGAATACAATTTTACTTAGTCACATCATTAATAGAAATGCCAACAACTCCAAAGACTATGAATTCCCACTGCCCACAAGGTGGCACCATGGAGCATGGAGACAAACAAAGAAACATCTGGGTCTATAGAAAGGACAAGATGGGAAGGTATTGATGCCTCCTAGAAGACTGTTGTTGCACCAAAGATCTTGAAACAAAACCTCGAAGATCTCATGAGATTCCACTGGTTTCATTGCAAGCTCCTTGAGGCCAAGGACTATGTTTCCTCTCTTTTACTCAGCCACATCAAACACAGGCTTGGCTCATAGTAGGTACCCAGTAAAGACTTGTGGACTCTGGACTTGGTTCTAAAGCTTTGGTCAGTCTTCTTAGTCAGAGCCACCTAGAGTAGCTGTCTGGCCAAAGACGATACATTCAGAAAAACATGGAATTCTTTACCCTGAGTCATGTTGTTGGATACTTAAACACAGAGACTTACTGAGTCTTATTGGATGTGGAGGGGATAATTGTAGAATGGAAGTGCCTCACTATGGAGTTAAATAAGATAGCCAGTCTTCTTTCTTTATTACAGGGATGTTCTCACAATAACTACTAAGGGGGAGTGGGGGTGCAGTTAAGTGACTCAGACATGCCTGGAAATGGGAAGTCTTGGATTCAAATCTGATCTCAGACACTACCCTAGCTGTGTGACCCCAAGCAAACCTCATTATCCAGCCCTTACCTCTGTTCTGTCTTAGAATCAATACAGTATTGTTTCTAAGGCAGAAGATAAGAGTTTTATTTTTTTAAAGAACTATTGAGTTGTCCTAAAAATAACCCAAAGCAGCAAAAAGAGGCCTGAATAGGGCCTTAGGACACCCCACTTCTAATTCTACTATTGCCTATATGATGTTGGATAAGTGGCTTCCCCTCTATAAGTCTTAGTTTCCTCCTCTTTAATGAGAACTAGAATCACTAAAAGATCTCTCAAGATCAGCTTTACTGGCATACTTGCCATTGCTCACTCATGAGACTTCATTTCTCATCTGTGCCTTTGCAATGACTATCCCTCATTCCTGGAATGTTCCTCTTTCTTGCCTCCACCTCTTAGAATTGTTGATTTTCTTCAAGAATCAGCTCAAATGCCATCTTCTGCAGGAAGACTTTGTCAGTAAAGCTAGTGTTGCTCCCTCTAAGCTTATCTTTCATCTCCTCTTTATGTTTATCAAAATATCTATCAAATGTATCAAAAAATTATCAAAATATTATTTCCCCCTTTAAAATATAAGCTCCTTCAGGGCAAGGGATGCTTTTGTTATTTTGCTTTTTCTTTTCTTTATATCCTTAGCACTTAGGACATTCCTTGGCACTTGATTGATTGGTTCTTTTCTGCCAATAAAGAGTTCATGTTTCTATGACCAGGATAGGAGTTGAGTATCTAAAGTCTAGAAATGATGATGCAAGATTTCCCGACTCTAGTCATTGGGGGAAATTCCAAGTGTTTCACATTGCCATACCAACACATTAGAGACACATGGAGTAATTGTTGGTATTCCTTAGGCTCCAGTTCCAAAATCTCAACTGTCTATTGGACATTTTGAATTGGATAGCCTAAAAATATCAATATCTTTCCCACAAAATCCACTCTTTTGGTGAACTTCCTTGAGTACAGTCAAGGGCACCACCATCATTCCAGCCTCCCAGGTTTGTAGTCAATGTTTCACTCTCCCTCATCTCACACATCTATTCAGTTGCCAAATCTTCTACTTTCTATCAAAGCAAAATATTTAACGTGTGATTCTTTTTCTCATTCACACAACCACATCTAATCTGGGCTATTACAATAATCTCCTAATTAGTCTTCTTACATTAATTTTCTCCCTACTCCAATCCATCCTCACAAGGTCATTGTGAAGATCAAATGAGAGAATATATAAAGTACATTTTGCAAACCTTAAAGTATAATGTAAATATTAGCTATTGTTGCCATGTGGATGTGTGGATAGTGTATGTATGTATAAGTGAATGTGAATTCTATACAGTTCTGTGGGTATGTATGGGTGTGTGTGTGTGTGTGTGTGTGTGTGTGTGTGTGTGTGTGTGTGTGTTTTGGTGTCTACAGTAAGTAACCATAATATAATCTTAGGATTCATTGAGTCTGATCTTCTCTGTGTAGGTTTTCATTGAGCTCTTAATGAATGAGGACTTGTATCTAGTCCAAATAGATCAGTAAATCTACTGCATTGAGAGTCTGATTAAATAGGTACCTGGCCTATTGGGTAAGGTTTCTTGGTCAGTGGAGTAGAGTAGTAAAGGTGCTCCTGAAGCTGCAATCAGGAGACCAGGGTTAAATAGCCAACGAAGCAGGAGAGAGAAGGCAGAGCGATGGGATACTGAGGACAGTGTCTTAAGTTCCAGAGTGTTCCTGGTGATGCTGTTCCCAGAGCTAAATGGGAACCACTTCCATTATAAATAGTCTTTAGTCTTACCTCAGTCAAGTATTCACTGGTTAACCTTGGGCTAGAATTACAAACTGTCTGGGCCTTATTTTCTTTGTTTATACCAGTGGTTCCCAAACTTTTTTGGCCTACCGCCCCCTTTCCAGGGAAAAAATATTACTTAGCTCCCTGGAAATTAATTTTTTAAAATTTTAATAGCAATTAATAGGAAAGATAAATGCACCTGTAGCCGTCACCACTCCCCTAGACTGCTGCAGCACCTATTAGGGGGCGGTGGCACCCACTTTGGGAATCACTGGTCTATACTATAAAGCATGGTACAGAAATTAGATCTTAAAATATAGACTGGAAACTAGAAAGGACTTTAGAGAGATGACTTAGTCCAACTTTTTAATTGTATAGATAAAGATCTGAGAAAAGCAATGACTTGTCCAATTCCATACAGGAATTAAATAGCAGAACCAGAATTCAAACACAGGTCTTAATTGCCAAACTAGCATTTTTTCTACTGTAGCACATATAGCAACATAGGGTCAGCATTCAATTATTTCACTTATTAGAATATCCCCATTGAAGCTATTTTTCAAAATATTTTTTCTACTCCATCATATCAGCCCATCCCAAAATGTCACAATTCAATAAATACTTACTGTAGCCAGAGATCTCATGCTCATTATGGAAGGATACAAATGTGAACAAAAGACTAGTTTCTTCTCTCAAGGAGTTTGGAATCTAATCTAATCTAGTCTTCCTCCATTGGATTATAAACTTCTTGAGTGCAGAAATTGTCTTTATTGTTTGTATGTGTATCCCCAGTGCATGGCATATAGTAGGCATTTACTAAATATTTGGGGTGGATTGAAATGTCCCCAAAATTGTGCCAAGGAGCTGCAAACAATCAAAAGAACATGGAAACAATAAGTACTTGATTAATATGGACTACCTTTCAGATAAATCATGTGAGTTGCTTAGATTTACAGTTATGAGAAAACTCCTTATATAACAGTAACCAAGTCCTCGGTTAAGGGTGTTCAGATTCCTGGTCACACAGGACTAGATTCAAACAATGCTCAGTTCCCCCAATCACTGCCTTCCTTTTCTGTGCAGAAGTTGCTCAGGGGTATTTAGCATATCATTTGTTTTTTATTTATTCATTCATTCATTTATTTATTTTTTTATTTTTTAAGCCCTTGACTTCTGTGTATTGGTTCCTAGGTGGAAGAGTGGTAAGGGTGGGCAATGGGGGTTAAGTGACTTGCCCAGGGTCACACAGCTGGGAAGTGTCTGAGGCCAGATTTGAACCTAGGACCTCCCGTCTCTAGGCCTGACTCTCAATCCACTGAGCTACCCAGCTGCCCCTATCATTTGAATCTCATTTTCATAGTGGTTTGTTCCTTCCTCCCCAAAGTGGGTAAACAGAGTGAATCATAGATAAAACACACAGAATAAAATGGACCATGGATAACGTGACATCAGTTCCTTAGAAACAACAGGGCAACAACCACCCAAACAAATGACCTCTTCCTTAGTAACTAATCAAGATATCCTTATCCCCTCCTTATATCTACCTCCTTATCCCTTTACCCCCTTACCTCCTTACCTTACTTTCCTTCTTTATTTACTTGTTTCTTCTTTTACTAGCTATTCTATTACTATATTCTCTTATAGAAAGCTGATTCTTTCAGCATGAAGTCTGTCTGAGTTATCAATTCTTTGCACCAGACCCTAATTCTGCCTTGCTCACATCATATTTATTGACTAAATATTTAATTATCCCTTCCATATAATGATTTTGAAATAGTATGGGTGAGCATAGGAAATTAAATGGGAATTTTGGGGGAGTTTTGTGAAAGCTGCAAACAGGCAAAGCCCAGCAGTTAAAATTAAAAAAAATTTTTTTCAGAAACTCAGAAATGTGTACTTAACCCAAATTTACAATAAGGTATCATAAAACACCCCACAAGAAAAAAAGAAAAAAATTCAGACTTCTTCTCTGGTATGAGGGGAAGACCAAAAATTTTACTTGGATTTTCCAGATAGCAGAGACACTGCATCCCTAGCCCCTGTGATATGAAAGAGATAACTGTATTGACTAAGGACAATTAAATAGGATATTATGAAGTACAAATTCGTGGGAGAGGAGATGTCCATATGATGTGTCCTAGGATATTTTAAGGAGGGAGAAAAATGTTCATTTGAGGAGATGAGGGAAGTAAGTCTTCAAGGAGGAGGAGGCATATGGGATAGGGAAAGGAAAAGATGTCAACAGGTGGATATGTGGAAGGAGAAAATTCTGGGCGCTGGAGAGGGTTTGAGTAGATTTACAGAGATGATCTCACCAAGTCTTTTTATAATTCAGTATTCAATCATGATTATTTTTTATGCCAATAAAAGGAAATCCAACAGGAAAATAAGTAAAATATATATTATTCAAAAGTCAAGTCAAATATGGAAATATAAAGAGTGTAGCCCTTAGCCAAGAGACTATCTTATTCTTGTCTGTACTGATTTCATGTATATGAGACAGAGGATGAAGAGGATGGAGTTGAAGAAGGTAGGTGATTTACTCAAGGTCAGGTATACCAAAGACAGATTTTCAAGCTCTAGTCATAGAGTTTGAGCATGTCCAAACTGAAAGTGAGCTATAGAGATCATTAATTCAATTCTCTCTCTCTCTCTCTCTCTCTCTCTCTCTCTCTTTTTTTTTTTTTTTTTTTTTTTTTTTTTTTTTTTTTTTTTTTTACAGAGAGGCAAAGGGAATGTGGTTTGGACGACCTAGGTTGGAAGACCAAGATCCTCATAGTGATTTTGTTACTGATCAGCTTTGTGCCTGAGGACAAAGCATCTCTGACCCTCAATTTTGTAGGATCATAGGACCTTAGGTATCTCAGAGGCCATTTTCTACTCTTGTAATTTGTTTTTTACTTATGGGTGAACTGAGGCACCTAGCAGTCAAGTAACTTACCCCAGGAGATACGCAGCAAGTATCAGAGTCAGGATTCTAACTCTAGGTCTTCTTGGCCCTAAATCCATCACTACAACCATTAAACTAAGCATTCCTCAGCTGTAAAATGAAGGGGTGGGATTAGATCAGCCCTAATATCCTTGTCCCTATCCCTGTAAATTCTAACTAATATTGTGCTCTGAAAATAAGGTTCAGAGAGGAAAGAGCACTGATATCAGTCATCTAGGCAGTGTCATGAGGCTGGTACCACAGTAGAACTCAGGCTTCCTAATTTCCTAGACTTCCTAGCATCATTTCTGCTGGGTAAAAGTGCTCATCAAGCAATCAGCATTTATTATGTATTTATGACAGTATGTTTTGGGCACCATACTAGAGGCTGGAAGCATGGTCATTGGACGCTGTGATAGACATCAATTTCAGCCTACGAGGGACCTTAGCAATCACCTAGACTAAACACCTCTTTTATACAAAAAGGAAACTGAAGCCTGGAGCTGAGTGCCTTATCCAAAGTCACCCAATCTCTAACCCCTTTGCCTTTCATCATACTCAAAAGCCATGATCCTCTCAGGACCCCAAGCTAGCGGTGACCAGGAGCAATGTCTCTTTCCCTTGAAAATGTCTATTTTGATTTGATAAACAGTACTTCACTTACTAATATTTCCATTTTAGCAAAGTCAAAGAAAAGCCACTATAACGTGAAGAGGCCAATTTTGGGGAACAGAAAACCAGTCTTGGCAAAAGGGTCTTTCTGAAGAGCTAGGAACTTTTTCAGAAGCTCACCCACACATACACACACACCCTGCCTTGTTTCACTGTCAGTGTTATCTTTCAGAGAGAGAGAGATCTCACTTATTTTTAAGAGCTAAAGTGATCTTATTAAAAGAAAGAAAAAAATGTAATTTGAGATTTCTTTTACCACTCCCCTGACATGTACCCTTCTAATCCCAACCTAAATCGGCCCCCTTTTCCCTCATTGAACCCCACCTATATGTTGTGTGCAGGAGGATTTTTGACTAAGTGTGACATGCACAAGGATGCTGAAGGAAGTAAGTAAATCTTGAAGATGTAAAGCATTCAGAAAAGGCTCTGACAATGAGAAGACACTAGTCATTTTCAGAGCTGCCCAGGCAGAGATGCAGGGAGATTCAGGCAACAAAGATTAATGGCCTGCTAAGTGTGCTGGAGCAATCCACTGGGGAGGACCTCCCTCTCAGAGGAAGCATCTGAAGGACCTGGAAGCCAGGGGGTCAGCTGCTAGTAGAGATGTGTCCATGGAGAATTGTGTATATATTGAAAACTGTTCCTGGATGATTTGGGACACATACACTTAGCCCTGGATCACTAATCCATTCAAACTGGGGATTGTATTTTCATTTGTTGTGACGTTTTGGTCACACCATATTATTCCACATCATGCCTTGCCACACTAGGCTGCCTTCTGTTCAGTGACAGAGAGGCTGTCAGCCTCAGACTAGGTCCATCAGATAGAAAGAAGCATGGGGCAGCCTCTCTAGGTTGGGATTTGTCTTAGCACTCTGCCCTTAGTTCATTTTCCCTTCTTTTGGTTTTTTGAGTCCTTGTCACCTCCCTGAACTTCACCCCTATTCAACTGTAAGTTCCTTGAGAACAAAGTTTGGGGTTTTTTTTGTGCCTATAGCTTAGAATATAGAGCCTGAGGCATGATACTTTCTTAGTATAGTTTGGTTGAAAAGCTGAATACCAGGGGGCAGCTAGGTGGCTCAGTAGATTGAGAACCAAACCTAGATATGGGACAGGCCTAGGTTCAAATCTGACCTCAGACACTTCCTCACTGTTTGACCCTGGGCAAGTCACTTAACCCCCATTGCCTAGTCCTTACCACTCTTCTGCCTTGGAACCAATAGAATCGATTGTAAGAGGAAAGGTAAGGGTTTTATTTTTTTAATGAAAGAAAGGAAAGAAGAAAGGAAGAAAGAAAGAAAGAAAGAAAGAAAGAAAGAAAGAAAGAAAGAAAGAAAGAAAGAGAGAGAGAGAGAAAGAAAGAAAGAAAGGAAGAAAGAAAGAAAGAGAGAGAGAGAGAGAGAGAAAGAAAGAAAAAGGAAGGAAGGAAGGAAGGAAGGAAGGAACTGAATGCTGTGTAATTATTGAATTATTGTGACCAAGTCTTGCCAGAAAAAGTTAGGAGAATAGGCATTCCTTCCTCAGGCCCACCTTTCTCCCTCCTTAAAATCTTTTTTTTTTTTTCAGAGATGGAGGAGTATGGGCATAGAGCATTGCAATGACTGTTAGATTCAGATAGTTTTCCTGAACTGATTTTTTCCCCTTTCTTTTTTGTTCTTGTTATAGGAGATGTTTCTTTCATGGAGGAGGGATGTATTTGAAAATGAAGACAATACAAAAACAATAATAATAATAGCTAGGGGGCAGTTAGATGGCTCTGTGGATAGAGAGAAAGACATGGAAATGAGAGGTACTGGGTCCAAATCTGTTCTTAGACACTTCCTAGCTGTATAACCCTGGGTAAGTCACTTAACTCTCATTGCCTAGCCCTCATCACTCTTATGCCTTGGTAACAATATCCAATATTGATTTTATGACAAAAGGGCTTAAAAATAGTTCTTTAAGATTTGCAAAGTGCTTTTTATACCTCAACACATTTGATCCTCACAACAATTAGAGACAAAGAATTAGAGTCAAAGAATCAGAGTCAATAAGCATTTATTAAGTGCCAGGCACTGTGCTATGACCTGGGAATATGGAGAAAGCATAAGACAGTCCTTACCCTTAAGGTGCTCAAAATCTAATGAAGGAAAACAACAACAAAAACCAAAAAAGTAGTGAGGAGGTTAGGTTATGGGGATAAGAAATGATCTGAGATGGAGTTTTCCAACTTGATTTCATCTTGAAGAATGATGAGGTTTTGAAGATAATGAAGTCCAGGAAAAGAGAAGAATGGGAAATAAGGAATGATGGTGGATGTGAGAAGTTCTCTCCAATGTCCATCTTCCATCCTCTCCAGCCAGATAGAGGGAATTCCCAGGGGCAGGGAATACTGAGATGAGAGTTTGAGTTGATTTCATCTTGCAGAATGATGAGTATCTGGAGACTGTGATATCTAAGAGATTTTATTGTTATTTATTATTGTTGTCATTATTACTTTTTGTTATTATTATGACTGTGACTTTCATTTACATTATCTTGATTTTAAAGGTGAGGAACCTAAGGCTGAGAGAAGTTGTGTCTCACTCAGAGTCACATAGTTAAAGAAATACTAGAGGTGGGATTCAAATCCAGATCTCCCAGATTTCAAGTCTAGTGTTCTATTACAGTGCCGCTTAGCATAATACTTTTTTAAAAACTAATACCTAAGTGTTGGTTGAATTGAAATGAGTCATATGCCCTAGAATTCTATGAATCCTCTGAGTTTTAATTTTCTTATTTTTCAGTTGTTTCAGGCTGGCACTCTATCCGCTGTACTGCCTACCTGCCCTCATCCCAACCTAGCTGAGTTCAAATACTAACTCCAATATCTCTGGATTTTCTTAACTCTTTTAAGGATTAGTAATTTATTCCTATCTCCTCTATGACTTACATTTTTAAAGTTCCCATGGCCTAGAATTTAACACTGTAAAGCCATTCTGAAGATGAGCCTCTGAGACCAGACAAAGTGACTGGGCTTCACACTCAAAGCCCTTCTATTTATTTTCGTAAGAGCTCCTAGAGGTTGAGATCATCTATCAGGGTCTTCAAGAATTCAGGGCCAACTCCAAGACATGATGAAGACATTTATGGAGGACTTTGGTGTTTTACAAGACAAACTCATAGTGGGGTGAAAATACTTAGGCCATAACCTAATCACAAATTGCCTGTCAGTACGTGAGCAATAGGGTGCAAGGAGAAGAAGGAATTTGGATTAAGAAGACTTCAGTTTATGTCCCAACTCTTCCAATTATGACATGTGAGATATTGGGCAAACCACTTCCCTGGTTAGCCCTGACCGGGTAAACCCTCATTTTCCTCCCCTGGAAAATGAAGAGGTTAGACTAAATGATTTCTCAGGTCACTTTGAGTCTCTAAATAATAGGATCTAAATAGTTAATCTAAACTCCCTAACAAGCCTAGAAGGAAGGGCTTTCCAGTTAACAAAAGGGATTCCAGAAGGAACCACAACTTGGAATTTTGAAACTTAGGGCAAGAATTTCAAACTGTACTCTGGCCACTCCGGTCTATTATAAGATAACTTCCTAAGTTAACTAATTGTTTTTGCTAATACTAAACTCTATTCTTTCTATGTTACTAATGGATTCTTAAGTATTATTAAAGCCTTTTAAACTCAGCACTATCCAAATCAAGTATCATTTAAAATCATCACCCAGGGACAAAATCTTAGTTACTTTAGGCTAGTGATAGCCCAGGTCTTAGAATTTGGAAATTTCAGTCAGGGATAGAGTATCCATTTTTTCTCATTCTTCTCTCTTTTCATAGAAATAAGTACCATACTAAATCAGATTATTTATAACCTCTGGGGGTCTGGGCGAGGCAGGAAAGAGAGAATATGAACCATAAAATGTCATAAAACAGTTGTCAAAAATTGTTTTTACATGTAATTGAAAAAAATTGTCCAAAAATTTTAAAAAGAAAAAAGAAAGAAGTACTATTCAAATAACCCTTCAAAAATTATTCATGTGGTGGTAGAAGGGCAATGAGGTGGCTCAATGGACTGAGTACCAGGCCTAGAAACAGGAGGTCCTGCATTCAAATTTGTTTTCAGGCACTTCCTAGTTGTATGACTCTGGACAAGTCACTTTATTCCCATTGCTTAGCCCTTACCACTCTTCTGCCTTGGAACTAATACACAGTATTGATTCTAAGATGGAAGGTAAGGGTTTAAAAAAATTAATCAAAAATCATATGTCTCCCATATTTTGAAAAGTTAAGAAAGATAACATATAAAGTCTTTTTTTAAACTTGGTACCCCTACTTTCTATCCTGATTGACTTTAGTTTTGTGACTATCTCCTAGTGATGCTGCCTTGCCCCCTGGCTTTCTGTCCACAAAACCCACACTTGCGTCCTTTGGAACCTTGTGCTCTGACTGGTTAGTTTTCACTACAATTATCCTGATCCCTAGTCCACTACACATTTTTCTTCTCCATTTCCCAGTCATGCCACCATGTCACTGCATTGGTTTCCTTCTGTCCTCTCCCTTTCTACCACCCTACCACTTCCCCATTATTATATTTTTCACCCCTACTTGAATGGATTCTTCTATGAGTTGCCTTCCTCTACTAGAATGTAAGTTCCTTGAGAGTCAGTGCTTTGCTTACTGCTTGGCACATAATAAGTGCTTAATAAATAATTTTTCATTCATTGATTTATCTTTCCTGCTCTTATTCTCCTCCTCACTCTCAAACTACCTGGACTTCAACTGTTGGCAATCCACAAAGCTCATTACTTAGCCTTCTGTTCTTAATTACAAAATCAAAGAACCTCAGAGGTAGAAGGGACTTTATCAACCATCAATCCAAACATCCCAAACAAGAATCATATCCAAGGCCTACCTGACACACAATTTACTTAAAGACCTAGCAAACCTACTATTTCTGCTGACGGCTCATTGTATTTTTAAGAGAACATTTAATGGCCAGGAAACGATACTTTATGTTAAGTACACTTTTTTTTCTTTGCAACTTCTTATTACTTCTAGAGGCAGTTCGGTGACTTGGTGGGATAAAATGCTGGACCTAGAGTCAAGAAGACCTGACTCCAGATCTGACCTAAGATATTTACTAGCTAGATAAGATCCTGGGTAACTTCTCTGTCTTTCTTAGTTTCCTCAAATATAAAAATGGAATAATAATAGCACCTATTTCCCAGGATTGTTGTGAGATTCAAATGAAGTAACAATTACAAAACTCATAGCAAACCTTAAAGTGCTATGAAAATACTTACTATCATTCTCATCCCCATCATTTTCCTCCTCTTCTTCATCAATTCTGTCTTCTAAGGTCAAGCAAAATAAATTTAGTCCCTCTTCTATATGAAAAGAGTTTCGTTTTTTGTTTTTGTTTTTGTTTTTTTTTATTCTTGGATATCCTTACCATGCTACCATTAACTTCTCTCTTCTTCAAACTAAACATCTTCTTCTATTAATTATCACAGGACATGAATTCAAAGGCCTCCACCATCCTGGTTGCTCCCATTTGGATACTTTAGTTTTATGTACTTCCAAGGACCAGAACTGAACATTACTGTAGATGTGATCTAACCTTGTCAGCATAGAGTAGGATGAACACCTCCTCATTTCCAGAAGTTGTTCTTCTCTTAATGCAGGCCAAAATCTTATTAACCTTTGTGGTTGCCATTATCATGCTGTTGTTACATTGATTTCGCTGTCAACTCAACTTAGTCAACTCAACATCCTTTCTAAGGGTGAACTACTATCTAATCATGCCTCTGCCATCTTGTACTAGTGAACTTGATTATTTTTTTGAACCCAAGTCTAATACTTTACATTTATTCTTACCAAGTTTGAACTCCTTTCCCTTTCTCCAATTTAGTCAAATATTCTAATCCGGCAAGATCTTTTAGAATCCTGACTGGTTTTCTTTAAGTTATCATTCCTTCCCAGTTTTGCATCATTTACAAATCTAAGAAATACATGCCATTTATGCATTTATCCAAGTCATTGATCAGTGTTAAACAGTATGGGGCTAAACATCAATCTCTGTTGTATTTTACTAGAGGCCTCCTTCCAAGCTGCTATTGAGCCATTAATGATTCTTATTTGGAGCTGGGCCTTCAACCAGTTACAAATCGATCTTAACTTTACTAGCATCTAATCCATGTCTCTTTATCTGATACATGAGAATTTTGTGAGAGACCTTGCCAAATGCTTTGCTAATATCTAGATATTAGTCTGGATTAGCAGTCATTCCTATTGTCTGTGGGTCTAGAAATGCTGACAAAAGAAGGTAAATATGTCATAACCAGATGTTGAAGCTCTACTGGTTTTGGCTTCCTTTTCTAGCTATCCATTGGCAATTATTTTCATCACATATTCTGAAAGTTTTCCAGGAATTAAAATCAAGTTCACTGGCCTATACTATAGTTTACAAAATAAATTATCTTCTCTTTCTTAAGAATCAGTACTTCTATCTTCCAAACTTGTGTTTCTTCTTCCTTTCATAATTGTTCTTTTTAAAAAATATTTAAAAATATTATTTATTTTTAACATTCTCTTTCAAAAATTTTGAGTTTTAGATTTCCCCACCCTCCTCTTCCTTATCCATTGAAAAGGCAATCAATGTGATATCAAGTATACATGTGAATCATGCAAAACATTTCCATATTAACCATGTTGACAAAAATAGAAAGAAAAATAAGCAAATTAAAAAATATATACTTCAATTTATACTGAGTTTATCAATTCTCTCTTTGGAGGTGAATAGGATTTTTCATGAGTCCATCATGATTGTTTTGGACTAATCTGAGTAGCTAAGTCTTTCACAGTTGATCCCCATTACAATATTGTTGTTGCTATATCCAATGATATCCTGGTCCTTCTCACACTTTCATCAAATCATAAAGGTCTTCCCAGGTTTTTCTGAAACCTTCTCTCTCACCATTCTTATAACATAGAAGTATTATATCACAACCATATACTACAATTTGTTCAGCCATTCCCCAGTTGATGGACATCCCCTAAATTTCCAATTCTTTATTACCATTAAAAAAAAAAGAGCTGCTATAAATTTTTTTTTGTACATTTTGGTATTTTTCCTTTTTTCTTTGATCTCCTTAGGGTACAGATCTAGTAGTAGTATTCTTGACTCTAAGAGTATGCACAGTTTTATGCCCTGTTGAGCAGTTCCAAATTGTTCTCCAGAGTGAGTAGACCAGTTCACAACTCTACTAACAGTGCATTGGTGTTCCTATTTTTCCACATTGCTAGTATTTGTTTTTTTTCTTCTTTTTTGTCATTTTAGCCTATCTTATCTGTATGAGTTGGTATCTGAGAATTTTTTAAAATTTGCATTTCTCCAATCAATAGTGATTTGGAGCAATTTCTCAAATGACTAGAGATAGCTTCGACATATTTATCTGAAAACTGTTCATATTATTTGACTACTTATCAGTTGAGGAATGACTTGGATTCTTATAAATTTGACTTAGTTCTCCATATATTTGAGAAATGATGCCTTTATCAGATCAACCTATGAAAATTTCCCCCAATTTTCCCTTCTAATATTAGCTGTGCTGGTTTTCTTTGTGCAAAACCTTTTAATTTGATGTAATCAAAATGATCCATTTTGCTTCCTGTGTTCCTCTCTATTTCTTGTTTAGTCATAAATTTTCTCCTTATCCATACATCTGGCAGGTAAAATTTCCCATATTTCCTTAATTTGCTTATGATATCACCCTTTTTATCTAATCATGTACTTCCTCCGCAATCTTTCAAAGATCGCTGGCAGTGCTATCCAGAAATTGCTTTATGCTCTCCCCTTTGGACAACTGATTCATTCTAATAGATTCAACTGTTTTCTGTATTTATTTGACTTCCAGATCAATATGAAGATCAATGGTATCTCATCCCAATCCCAAATTCTTGGCTGCTCATTGGACATTCTGAGTATCATCTCTCTCACAAACTTCTGATTGCATAGCTCTGTGACTCAAAAAAACTCAGCAGTGTTGCTGGTTCCATTCTGATCCTGTAACTTGGTTTAGGAAATTAGAGTCTTGGTTTGTTCTCCAGTTCTAATAATTAAGTAATAGCTCTTTTTTATATGATACTTTAAGACACATGAAATATTATATATATTTTCCCTCAGAACAACCCTGGGAGGCAGGTGTTTTAGTGATGAGGTAATTAATAAGTGTTTGAGACCAGATTTGAACTCAGGCTTTCTTAACTTTGGGTCCGACACTATATCCACTGTTCCACCCAGTAGATTAAATGTAAAACTAATTTTAAAACTAAAATTAGCTGTCTAATTTTAAAATCTCCCTTTCTTTTGTCCCTCTCCCCATATGGAAACCTGTGCCTTGCTTTCATATTGAGAATGCTAGTTGTTTAAATACTAAGATAGCTTAACATTAACTCATTTTTCTACTATTATTTTAAGGTTACAAAGCATTTCATCACAGTAATTCTGTGAGGTTAAGTAATGCAAAGATTTTAATGCCCATTTTACAGATAAAGAAACAGGTTCAAGAAAATGAAAGCTCCATGATCACACAGCTTGTGTCTTCAATTCCATCCTCCTGAAGCCTCGCAACCTTCCTCTGAACCTCAAGGCACAATTAGACATTTTTGTGCTTGGGGCAGATTGCAGTGAAAGAGGTGGCATCACAGAGAACAGGTACTGTGTCTCTGGGATGGGTGAGTGAAGGAGAGCAGGACTTGAGTTCCAGAGCAGCCGTCCAGTACCTTTAGCAGCATTGCCTCTAACATACAGAAAAATGCAGAGGATTATCAAATTGGAGAAGGTGAGCGCTAGAAAAGAATAGCTGTGGGTATGAGATCCTGAGGGTGGCAGCTTAAAACTGAGCAAGATCTGGGCAGGAGCAGCTGTGCCATGTAGTATGTACTGGCAGAGAAAAGATGCAAGAGTGCCAGACCAGTGTAACAGGGAAGGAAGTGTGGACCCGGGAGTTAGTAACCAAAGCTACAGTCACCCCATCTTAGTTATTATATTTATGCTTGAACCTTCTATTGTTCTCTCCTATCTTCTTTCCTTGAAGCTGACCATCTCTCTGCCCAGATATCAATCTACTATATACCTTCACATTACTCTGATCCGTGTTCCATTAAGCTACCCAGACAATCTCCATGATGCCATGATGCTGACCTGTGGAGATTTCCTCTAGATTCAGTAACTGGTTCCATGTCATCTCCCTGTGCCTGTCTCCCTGTCTTTTCTCACTGCCTCCTATATATTTGACAAATGGGATAAATCCAGAATGTTTAAATGGATGATCAGGAGGTATGGTTAAACCTAAGGGATCTATAATGTAGTATTTTCCCAATGAAATGCACCAGAAATCAGAGGGTTTGCTTTAAGAACTCAAAATGAGGTGATAAGGACTGGAATAGATGATTACTTATTACTTCTTATACCAAACCACCCAACATCCAGACATTCTCAGCATTGAAGGATCTCAATTTATGATAATTTTATATGTACCAAAAATTCCTTTCCAGGTACTGCTTGTCTCTGGTCTTCATTAAGCCTAATATCCTTTCCTATTCTATTAAAAATAGAATTATACAACTTAAAGCTAGAAAATAAAAGCTTGGAAAGCATCTATTTCAGTCCCCATTACCTCATTTAGAGTCCCAATTCTAGTCTTCTGGTTTGTGGTACATTTCACTGGAAAAATTCCATTGATGGATCCCTTAGCTTCAACCATACCACCTCATCTTCCATTTAGACATCCTGGAAATTATCTTATTTATCAAATAATGATACCTCTGCACCTTAGTGTTATTGTAAAAAATGTAGTTCCTGAATATTAAAAGAACCATTGTATAGTTTGAAAATACACATATCTATCTTGAATTTAAAGTTAGACTGCTTTTGTATCCTTTTGACATATCACTTCCAAAATTTGCAGTGGTTACTTACCCTCACTCCCAAGGAATCTGGGATATTTTGTCTTAGACTATACTATGTGACTACAGTTTTTACATCTAAGGGTAATCCATGTGTCAATGGAGAGATAAAGTGGGGGCTTCCCTCTAATAATAGCCTTTCTGACTCATTGCCCCATCAAGAAATCTTCCTTGAGAACACAAAAATTGTGTTGCTCACAAGTCTCATGGAATCTGCCTAGTCCCTGGAAGGATCAGCTTTCCTAAGCACTAAAATAGAAAAAATGTATTAAAGAACAAAAGAGAGATTCACAATTTTAATTCAAAGTCTTTGGTCAAATAATAATTATATCTATCTTTCCACCAAAGTACTCAGTCGTTGTTGTTTTTTTCTCCCTAGAGTGGTAAAAAACAAACAAACAAACAAAAAAAAAAAGAACAAAAAAAACTTCACAACATTTATAAGTGAAGTCCAAAGATTAGGAAAGGAACAGAAGACCTTGGTGAAAGGAATTATTTGTGTCTTGTTATTTGTCTACTTCCTTTTGGGAACTGTTTATCTGCCTAGCCTCAGTTGCTGCCTCTGAATATAAAAACAACAGTCTATGTTTAAGCCTGGTACCTCCAAATCATGTGTTTCAGGAACCTCTCAGGATTTCCCAGATAGCCCCTTCCTCTTCTGCCACTAACTTCATATTCCTTTCTCTTCCCTCTCAAATTCTTCCAGCTATAAGTTCTTATATTCCCTTTATCTAAGCTGACCTCAAAAACCCCTCTCAGAGATTTTTATGACGTTGGTCCCTCTTTCAGCCAATATAGGCAGGAAAGGACATACTGGTTTACTTCTTTCCTAACTGGTATTTTTGGTATGAGTCTTTTTGCTATATCACCATGACAAGATGTCAAGTTAGCATAGCTGTATAGAGATGAAACAAGGAACTAATGAATGAGATGGCCTGTTCAGAAATGCAAAAACATACTCCTTTTGTTCAGTCATTTTCAGTCATGATTAATTCTTTGTGACCCCTTTTGGGGTTTTCTTGGCAAAGATATTGGAATGGTTTGTCATTTCCTTCTCCAGCTCATTTTGTAGATGAGGAAAGTGAGGCAAAGGGGCATAAGTGGCTTGCCCAAAGTCACACAATTTGTGTCTGAGACCAGATTTGAACTAAGGAAAATGGGTTTTCCTGATTCCAGATATGGCACTCTATCCACTGCACCATCTAGCTGTACCCCACCTACTTTTTACATTTTTGCAAGTGCTAACTGTGAAGCTATACATGTTCCAGATTGGTCATTGAGACCTAGCATCCCTAGATCTTGGGGAATTATATCATCTTACCACTGTCTCTTTGATTTAGTGGAATTTCAATTTCTTTCTAAAAATAAAAACATAGCAGTCATGACTACAAACAATTAAGTCAAAGGTACGTCGCCTTCCAAAGAAGTCCCCATGGGACGGTACATACAAATGAGCAATTTCTGAACTCCTTTTACATATGACCTTCAGCCCTGGATTAGTTCCCATGTTAAAAAAAAAAACCTAAACTAATTTCTTTATATCTTATCTCATGGGGTTATAGTTCAATCATTCACAGATATTTATGGTTAGGTCCTATGATGGCATATAAAAGACAAATGATAATGAGTTAAAATTAAATTGTTCCTGAAGATTTTGTGTATCTCCTTAAGGCCACTGGAAAAGTTGACTGGTGTCCCTAAAGCAAGGTTGGATATAACCAATTAATCAATCAATAAACATTTATGGAGTATTTAATAAAGATAATAGTCAACATTTATACAGCATCCTATGCCAATCACTATGCTAAGCACTTTATGAATTATGATCTCATTTGATCTTCACAACAACTCTGGGAAGTAGATACTATTATCACATCCATTTTGTAGATGGGAATAGTTAGGCAAATAGAAGTTAAATGACTTGCCCAGGGTCACACAGCTAGAAAGTCTAAAAGGCATGCCACTCTACCCACTGTGCTACTTAGTGTTAGTTCTGCTATGACTTGACATATACTTTTCTATAAATTCACCAACCTATTCAAAATTAAGTTACAGATACCAGAACTGATCAAATTCTTAATCCACTATTTTAAGTAAAGTCCAAGCTGAAAGCTACTGTTAATCAGAAGAATAGGCAGCATTTTCTAGAGTCTGAGTCTAGAGAAAGAGAAGTTATAGTTCCCTATTTACCCCTCATCAGTTTATTAGGAAATCTTTCCATGCAGAAGTTTCAGAAGCAAACACTGGTGAAAGAATAAGAAATATAACGAATTTTTGCATGTGTGTCATGGTGATAGGGAAGAGAATGGAAAAGAGAAGGAAGATACACTCAGAAAACAGAGACACTTTGAAGAGGAAGAAGATGGTACTGATCTTGTCATGTAGGTACAGCTTGGAACCCTTGACCTCAGCAGAGACAGGCAGTGAGTCCCAGGACCATGAGAGAATCAAAAGTGAGAGGAAAAGAGAGGCATGGCCCCTTAGAGTGATACTTTTCCACTGAGAGATGAGAAAGACTTTCACAGCCTTTGAGTCTCCCAGGCATCTCCGCATAGATCTAAGTCTTAGATCATGCAATCTCACCTGGGATATCTTCCCCAGAAAAGACATTTCAAAACAAACCCAAAACAAGGAGAGAAGAAGATTCTCTTATGATACCCATCTTTCTTCACAAATATTTAGCACTTAGCAATTTGATTTTTTAAGGCTAAAAAAGTTGACTGGTGTCCCTAAAACAAGGTTGGATATCACCAATTGATCAATCAACCAACCAATCAATCAATCAATAAAAAAGAATGGCGAAAACAGGCTCAGAAATTGGTCATTCATTGAAATTGATTTGGCCTGCTCCAAAGGCTGCTATAGCACTGGTCAGCCTGATGTTGCAAGAGCAACCAGCTCAGGTTTACATCAGTCTCAACTAGCCAGGAGCTAGTTAAAACAAACTTTAACTTTCTTAAAACAAAGAAGACCTGGGTTCATATCTGCCTCAGACACTTACTGGTTAATGATCATAGGCAAGTGACAACTTCTGTCTGGGATGGGGTACTATTGTGTTATAAAAATGAGGAAAAGGTTGATTTAAAAAAGACATGGAAAAATTTCTATGAATTAAAGCAGAATGAAATACGTAGAAATAGAATAATTTTTAGTAAACATCAACATAAATGAAGAATGCTGAAGATGTTTATAAACTGATGAAGAATAAGATGAACAGAACCAGGAAAAAATTATACAATAACAGTAAATACCAAAAAGACAAATTTTGAAACTTGTAAGAACTAAGATCAAGGAACTGATCTTCCATGATTCCAAAGGATGGATAATGAAACATGCTATCTACTTCCTGACAGAGTTAATAGATTAAGGGTGCAGAATGTGTGAAGATTGCTGTCTTGAAGTCTTCTCATTTCTAGGCTAAAAAAACCTGGTTACTTCAACTGATCTGATGTTGAATTTTCTAAGCATTTCACATTATCCTTTCCTTTTCTACATATGGTTGGTCTATATTTTCTCCTAAAATTCTGTGTCTAAACCGGAGTGTATTACTCCAGTCATTTCTTACCCAGAGCAGAATATACAGAAATATAGGAGGCACAGTTGATAAAGTGCTTAGCCTAGAATCAGGAAGACCTGAGTTCAAATTCAGCCTCAGACACTAGCTATGTAATTTTCGGCAAATGCTTTAATCTCTGTTTGCCACAATTCCCACAACTATTAAATATGGATAATTGAATCCAGGATTATTGTGAGGATCAAATAAGGCAATAATTGTAAACTGTTAATTGCACAGTGTCTGGGCACCTACTAGATGTTATATAAATGCTAGCAATGATGATGATGAGGATTACTATTATATTCATTGTGTTGGATATTCTTCTCTCCTTTAATGCAACCCAACATAACAAAATATTTAAGCTGCCACATTATACAGATGCCTCCTTTTACAGTGTTTTGTTGTGGTTCAAGCATTTCAGTCATATCCAATTCTTTGTGACCCCATTTGGTGTTTTGGTTTGTCATTTCCTTCTTCAGCTCATTTTACAAATGAGGAAACTGAGACAAAGAGAGTTAAGTAATTTGTCCAGGGTCACACTAATAAGTGCCTAAGACCAGATATGAATTCAGAAGGAGGAGTCTTTCTGACTCCAAGCTGGGCACTCTATTCACTGTGCCGCCTATTTGCCCTTTCACAGCATACTGAAACTCAAAAAAATTCTTGTCTAACTATGTATCTCCTTTTTCTTGAAATGATGATTATTTTTTAAACCCATATATAGAACCTTACATTTTTCCCTATTGCATTTAATCTTATTCAATTCGGCTCATTATTTTAACCTGCTAAGGTCTTTTTGGATCTGGGCTCTGTCCTTAAACATGTCAGCTATCTTTCTAACTCAGTGTCGACAGCAAATTTTTCTATATATGTCATCCATATTTTTCGTCCAAGTCATTAATATCAGTGTTCAAGGCCAAGGACAGATCCCTGGGGCACTCACCTCAAAAACCTCTTTCCAAGTTGACATTGACTAATTGAGGATTACTTCTTGGATTTAGTCATTGAAATGGTACCAAATCCACTTCATAGTACTATCACCTAGCCCAGATCTCTTTATTTGGAATACAAGGATGGCATGAGGGACTAGGCACTGGGTGAGAAATGAAGCATGCTAAGTAATAGTCACGGGCCTCAGGGAGACTCTCCTGAAGAAGAGGAGAAAGATGCAGATATAAATAATTAGGCAGTGTGTGATATATGTCACATCATTTATGAAGGCAAGATAATAAGGACTTTTGAGGGGAAGAAATAATGCCTAGAAATAGGGATCTGGGAAACTTGATGGCGTGGCAGGTTTTGAGATGGGTCTTGAAAGATAGGTAGGAATGTGAATGGGACAGGCCAGGCCAGACCAGATAAAGGAGAGATCGTAAACAAAGATATAAAGATAGCTAAGCACAAAATTTCTGGGCAGGCAGGTAGCAAAGTGAATAGTGCCAGGCCTGGAGTCAGGAAGAACTGAGTTCAAAGCTGGCCTCACTTGCTATCTGCGTAACCCTGGGCAAGTCACTTAACTCTGTTTGCCTCCATTTCTTCATCTATAAAATGAGATGGAGATGGAAATGGCAAACCACCCCATCTCTGCCAAGAAAACCCCAAATGGGGTCACAGAGAATCAATCAGACACAATGAAAATAACTGAACAACAATAGCAACAAAATGCAAGGTTTGTCTCAGAGACGGCAAAATAGATCATATTCATTATTGGAATAGAAGCTGTATATCAGTGGACAATGGAAGAGCTGAAAAGGAAGGCTGAAATGCTAAGGAGGTTAAGTTTTATTGGTAGTTAAAATTACTGATGGTTTTTTAACTATAGAAAAGCAAATGACATGATCAGATCAGTTCATTAGGAAGAGAATATAACAGGATCAAGTTAGAGGAGAAGGAGGCTTGGGAAGGAATTATTTAGGGTCTAAATAGGAGGTATTCCGATCCTTCAGCAGGGAAAAATAATTGAGAAGGGGAGAAGTATGTCTGTGGCAACTAGAGGAAGAAAGAAGCAAACTCAAGTTGCTAAGTTAACAAGAAAAATTAAATTGAAACAATTACCCAACTCAAGCCAGTTCAACAGGGGGAAAGCCTGTGCCAAGGTTCAAATGAATGAACATTGGCACAGTAAGGGATGAAGGCTTAGGTTTCAAGGCCAACTCTGCATTCTGCAAAAAGCTATTTCTAGTTCTTCTTAGACTCGATGCCTTCCCTCTGAAATCACCTCCAATCTTACCCTGTATATATCTCATTTCCCCATAGTTGTTGACATGCCATTTCTCCATTAAACTATGAGCTCTTTGAAGGAAGAGGCTGGTTCACTTTTTTAAATTATGTTTTGTTTTGCTTAGTTTTTTGCCTTTTATTGTATCCCCAGTATAGGACTTTGGGCTGTATAATAAGAGACATAGATTCCAAGAATAAGGAGATGATTCTCTTCCTGTACTTTGCCCTGTTCAAAAGATATTGTAATCTCCTGGGTGTAGCATAGTGGAAAGAGTATTAGCTTTGGAATCAGAGGGCCTGGGTCTAAATTGTGACTCTAATTTATGATATTTCCAAACTTGGACAAGATTCTTGACTCACACATCTTCTCTAGATCTCAGTTTCTTTGTATATAAAATGAAGAAACAAGACTAGATGACCTCTTAGATCTCTTCCAGATAGAAATTTCATGGTTATATTCTTGCAAACAGTTGTAAGACATCTGCCTACTCTTAGTACCACAAAACATATCAGTTTGAAGTAAAAATCTACTTCAGTATTTCCATTGCAGATTACGTCTCAGTGATAAGATATGGCTTTTGTTACAGGGTTCCAATGGATTACTTTGAACTGTGTTGGCTACTGGGATTCTTAGACTGTCTTATCTCGTATCTACATAGTGAAGAGCACTGGGGCTGGGTTGGCCAAGGATGTAATTCAGTAAGCATTTATCAAGTGTTTACTGTGTATCAGGCACTGTTCAGGGTGCTGGTGGCACAAGGGTAAAAACGTGAGTCTTTGTCATCAGGGAACCCATATGCTATTGGAAGAAGGCCAGGACTATGTGGCCTTGAAGCGGGGAGGCTAGAAGCATGTTTAGGTATAAAAAAGGATTGCAATAGCAATGAAATGGAATTAAAAGTATTTTTATTATTAAATTATGGTATGGTTTATTATAGGGTAGTATGGTATCCCATTGTGTTGTATCGTATTCTGTTGTTTTATGTTCTCTCATCTCATATTGTATAGTTTATTATTTGTATTATATCAGATGACATTGCTTTGCTTTATGTCATATTATTTCAGATCATATTACATATGATGTATTAATTATATATATTAACAATAAAGAAAATAGCATTTATATGGTCCTTTAATGTTTGCAGAGCACTTGACAAATATTTCACTTTATCCTCACAAAAACTCTAGGAGGTAGATACTATTATTATTCTCATTTTATAGATGAAGTTATTGAGACAGACAGGGGTTAAATGACTCATCCAATGTCATACAACTGGTGAATGTCTGAGGTTGGATTTGAACAGAATTGAACTTCCTGAGTCCAAGTCTACTTCTCCATCCACTGTGCCAATGATCGCCTTCTGCCCTGATGTTGTACTTATAACAATGAGAGGGTCATAGATTTATAGAAGACTTCCAAAATCATCTAGTCCAACTCACTATTTTACAGATGAGGAAAATGAGGAAAGTAAGGTCCAAAGGAGTTTGGTGACTTTGCTAAAGTCACCCTTACTACTCAGGCTAGAAGAAGCCTAACTAGGATTTGAACAGAGTTTCTCTAACTCTGACTTCATGGCTGGCTCCATTGTGTTGGTGTGTGATGGAAGCCAGGCTCTTCAGGTGGTCAGGAAAGCTACTTATGGCAGAGTTCCAGGTTGGCCTGATAAAAGTCATAGATCAAATCTAGGGAGACACAGTAGATTAGGAAGTATCAGATGAAAAGAAAAGGTTAGGTAAATAATATGTCAAGTTCAGAGATTTGGGCAGAAACAAGCAGTGGTTGGAAGGTAAAGTCTACTGAGACAATAGCATTAGTGAGAAAGGAACTGAATAGTAATTATAATAAAACTCCTTTGAGGAAGGGACCTCTAAGGATATCCAGTCCATGCTATACATCGAGTAGGGATTTCTTCTAAAACATTCAGAAGAGCTTATTAACCTCCATGAAAAGCTTCCATTGGTGGGAACCTCATTATTTACCCAGACAGTCCATTGTAATGTTGGATATTTCTAATTGTTTTAGCCTTTTGTGACCTTGAGAAATTAATATCAACTTTTTAGTTCTCAGTTTCTTTATCTATTAATGCAGAGATATGGGAAGAGGGCTAGCTGGCCTTGCATGTTCCTTTTAGCTTTCTTTATCTATCATTCTATGATCCTATGAAAGTGACTTCCCCCCCTTATACTACATTGAAATGAACTTCTTTGTAGGTTCAACCCATATTGCTCCATGTTCTATCTTCTGGGGCCAAGCGAGTCAGGTTCCAACCCCTTTGTCACATTTTAGTACTTCACACACTGGAAATCAACAGTCACATGTCCCTTCAGTTTTCTCTTCTCCAGGCTAAATATCTTCAGTTCCTCTAACCAGTTCACTTTCAAATTCTTTCACTGTCCATTACCTACTGGGATTTTTTCAGTTTGTACTCCAGATGTGGACTGTGGAACTGTGCCCTACCTCATTATAAACACAATGGCTCTTTCAATGAATTTAGATGGTTTACGCTTTTCTGGTTACCATATCATAGTATTGACATGCAGTCTACCAAAAAACCCCAGCTCCTTTCACACAAACTGTTGTCTAGCCACACCTCCCCCATCCTACACTTGTGCAGTGGATTTGTTTTTTAAACCCAAACATAGGAATTCACACTTATCCCTTTCAGTTATTTTCTTAAAAGATTTAGACTGCCATTCTTGCCTGTCTAGAACTTTTTGGATCCCATCTCTGTCATCTGATGAGTTAATTATCCTGCTTATCTTTCTTTCATTAGCAAATTTGAAAACTACAGCTATCTGTATTTAGCCTACATAAACCTTACTCAGTGAATTGATTTGAGTTTTGGATGTGTGTACTCCAAGCAAGAGGGAGAGTCACATGCAATACCCTGACTTCTGAACACTAACAAGGAATGAGAATTTCTTTGGAACAGGAGTGCTGTCAGAATTCCTCATCAATTCTAGCTTTTCCAGTTAGGACTCCAGCAGTAGGCAGATGGGGTGAGATGGTCAAAGAAGACTTCTGGAAGGAATTAAAGGCTATCTCCTTTTCTTGATTTCTTTTACACTTAATGCCTATACCATTTATTTCTCACTGAATCTTGTACAATTTTGTGACATCTTATTTATTATTATTCTGAACCATTACTGAAATCTTAAATTATTTACTTAACTTTTCGAATTGGTCTTATCTTTCTGAATAGATCGTGGACTCAAACTTCAGCAAGGACAGTATAGAGTTTTTAACATGTTATCTATCTATCTATCTATCTATCTATCTATCTATTTATCTATCTATCCACCTATTTCTCTATTTACTCTCTCTCTGTCTCTCTCTTTCTGTCTGTGTGTGTCTCTCTCTCCTCCTCTTCTTGGAAGACAGTCTAGACCTTTGATTTTCTTGGAGGCTCCCAGAATATAAACTTCCTCCACCAAAACACATCAGCAGTTGTCCCCTAACTGAGCTTCAGAAAGTCGTCTGGATATTGTGAATGGTTAAAAGTCTTGTTCATGGTAACAACTATTTGTCAAGAGGCAGGACTTGAACCCAGGTCTTCCTAACTCCAAGGCTGGTCTTCTATTGGTATGATACCTAAAACTCCCTTCACTAATGTTTAATAAACATTTGCTGATTAAGATGGGATTTGTTTGATATTTTGAAGGTTACTTAGCATTTAGGTAAGAAGAAGGGACAATGCAGAGGGCAATCCAGGAAATGAAAACATCATGAGCAAAAGCATGGAGTAAATGTAAAAGAAAAGCAGGATATGTTCAGGTACTAGGAAATAGACCAGACTGGGAGCTAGGTCTGTACAAATGAGCAGAGACCAACAATTATCTGACCTTGGCCAAGTCATATTGCCTCATTTGGACCACAGTTTCCTTCTCTGTAAACTGGGAAAAGAGAATGAGAGGTTAGGCTAATCATCCTTTAAGGATCTTATTGACCTTAATACTGTATAGAATCACACTTGGTATTTACAACGCTCCCATCCTTTAAGGATCTTATTGACCTTAATACTGTATAGAATCACACTTGGTATTTACAACGCTCCCTAGAGATGAGTGAAGTATTCTTCTTAGAGTCCTTAAGTCTTCACATCTTAGCTTAAATACCATCTTCTCAGTTAATCTTTTCCTTATCCTCCTCTCCTCCACCCCCACCCCAAGCTGGTAGTGCATCTTCCTTGAAATAACTTTGATTTTATTTTGTATATATTTTGCAATTATGTCCTCAGCCTAGCGTATAATTGGTTCTTAATAAATTTTAATTGATTGATTGGTTCTTGCCATTTAACAGAGAAAGATCTGATTGGATAAAGTGGAAGAATTTGTAACTGGTGAATATCTTAGCAACAAAGCTGGGAATGGATTTAGGTTTCCTGATTCACAATCCACAGGTCAGGTATGACTCACACCACCTTCTAGCTGGCCATTCTAATAGTTAGCAATTATTTTTCTAGATCCGCTGGTAGGCTGTCACCCATGGTGAAGCTATCAACAAAATGTACTAGTGATGGTAGACGGGGGCAGGCTTTGTATAACATATCATGAGAATCTTCCCTGAGCATTAGGAATGATAGACTAGGGCCTTCTTTGTCATTTCATATATATGAAATATATATATATATATATATTTAAAATAACCCTTACCTTCTGTCTTGGTATCCATTCTAAGACAGAAGATCAGCAGCAAAGTTTAGGCAATTGGTTTGAAGTGACTTGTTCAGGGTCACAGAGCTAGGAAGTATCTGAGGCCAGATTTGATGCCAGGTCCTCGGGACTCCAAGCCAGGCATTTTATCATTTTGCTACTTAACTGCCCCCCATTTAATAATTTTTAAAGTGCTTATTATATGGCAGACATCATGCTAGGTACTGAGAGTACCAAAGGAAAAAAAAAAGACAAAAAGAGATCCAGCCCTCAAGATGCTTAAATTCTATTTGAAGAAGTAGAAAATATAAGTGGATTCAAGATAAATACAGAGTAAATGGAAACTAATCTTAGAAGGAAAGGCAATTAACAGCTCAGAGGACCAGGAAAGACCTCTTATAAAATGCAATATTTGAGCTCAATCTTGAGAGAAGCCATAGTTAAACCAACAGTCAAATATATCAAAGTATTGAGTCAACAGAGGGTCTGATGGATAGAGATTTGAGTCTTGGAATCAGGAAGGCTTGTGTTCCTCTTCTGCCACACCCTAACTGGTAACCAAGATGAGACACAACTTCTCCATGGTCCATAAAGCTACATTACAAAGGAGCTGTCAATGTGCATTGGGGAAGGAGCTTCTCATACAAATAAAATAACAGATCAGGGTTGGAGAAAGACAGAGACAGACAGACAGATTGAAGAAGAAAGAGACAGAAAGATAGACTGAAATAGAGACAGAAAGAGAGATAGAATGAGAAGACACAGAGAGAGACAGAAACAGAGAGACAGACAGAATAGAGACAGGCACAAATAGAAACAGAGATAGACAGAAAACAGAAAGACAAAGACAGAGAAAAAGGCACAGAAAAATAGAGAGACATAGTCTCAGAAACAGAGACAGAGAGAGAAGATAGAGACAGAGAGACAGACAGAAACAGAGAGACAGACAGAAATAGAGACAGGAACCAATAGCCAGAAGCAGAGATAGACAGAAAACAGAAAGACAAAGACAGAAAGAGAGAGAAACAGGTACAAGAGAGACAAGACAGAGATAGTCTGAGAGAGAGAGAGAGAGAGAGAGAGAGAGAGAGAGAGAGAGAGAGAGAGAGAGAGAGAAGATAGAGACAGTGAGAGATAGAAACAGAAAGACAGACAGAAATAGAGACAGGAACAAATAGACAGAAACAAAGAGACAGAAAACAGAAAGACAAAGATAGAAATAGAGAGAAACAGGCACAAGAGAGACAAGACAGAGACAGTCTGAGAGACAGAGACAGAGAAAGAAGACAGAGACAGAGAAATAGAGAGAAGCAGGTACAGAAAGACAGACAGACTAACAGGGGGAAGATAGGGTCAGAGAGACAAAAAGAGATAGAGAGATAGCCAGAGATAGATACAGATAGACAAAGAGAAACAAGGACAGACAGAGTCAGCAAGAATAAGGGAGTATAACCAAGGCAATGAAGAGTTAAAAGTGAAGGTCTGGGACTTCACCACCACAATCTCTTGCCTTGGTAATTCAACCCACATGGCCTGCCTGGTGACTTGAGCACTACTCTGGGGTCCTTGCCATACGGGCGTTGTAAGTACTACAAGGGGAGGAAGGCTACAGTTTCGGTTTTAACTTGGAATTTCCTGAACCGGGGCGGTGCAGGGCCAGGATCTGAAGTCAGAACCTTTGCTAGTGTTGGAGTTCAGTTGCCAGAACCAGACCCATTTCATTTTCTTGGACCGCCCACCATGAAAGGAACCAGGCCTCCTTCTGGAACAATTGGACCCTGGCCCTGGCTCTGAGAGCCCTTGCCATTCCCTCCTGTGTAAACTCATGTGGCGAATAAATAAACTGGCTGCAAGGGAATTCTTCATTCCTCAGACCTCCAGTCTGTCAGGAGGATCGAGTTCTTCTACAACAAGAGGCCAAATACTTGGAAAAGGCAAATCTAATTGCTGCCCACTGGGCTTGGGGACCTAGATCTGGCCCCATAGCTTGCATTCACAGCTGCAGCTGCTGCTTGTGCCCAAATCTGACAGGCCATGGAGAGGTCCTTGGGGGGTGGAGGTGTTCAGAGAAGAGGTGGGGCTGATTTTCTTGGGCTACAGATGTGCAGAGGAAGAAGAATTCCCAGCAAATAGTCTACAAACATGTGGTCCCATCAGAGGCCAAACTAAATAAAATGCATTTGTCTACATTGCTTTAGAACCCTGACAGCCTTTGGTCTTACTGAAGAACAAGATATGGGGAGAAGTAGAATCTTTGGCCTGTTGAAAATATTGACACCCCTAAAAGACAGGTGACTCCTATAGTCATTTTTAACTTTGCTATGTGTTGCAGCAAAGTATAATCATGGAGAATGTGAAGATGGGTCAGAAAAGAGAATAGAATATATTTCAGGGAGGAGGTAAAAACAATATTTTAAGTTATATGTAATATAATTTTAGGCTTGATAGGGACTTTAGAATTAGAAAATTAAGCTGTAAGGGACTTCAGGAAATATTGACCTCAATCCGCTCATGTTGCAGTAAAGGAAACTGAGATACAATGAAATATAGTAATGTCCAAGATCATACAAGCAGTAAGTGATATTACCAAAATTTGAACTGAAGACCTTTTCTTTCAAATGTCCTTTCCATTGCTTCTTGACGATCTCATTTGACTGATTTGGATACTAAAGTAGAGAGTGACAAAAGAAAGAGAGATGGAGAGAGATAAAGAGAGGTGAGAAAAAAGAGAGAGAAACATGAAGAGAGGGAAAAAGTGAGAGATGGAGAGAGAATGGAAAAGAAAGAGAAGAAAGGAGATAGAGGCAGAAAGACAAAAAGAAAGATAGGGAGAGACAGACACACAGAGAGAGATACAGGAAGAAATGGAAGGACAGGATCAGAGAGATGGAAAAAGAGAGAGAGACAGACAGACAGACAGACAGACAGACAGACAGACTTGCCAACATCATATAACAGGGTTACAATCCAGGTCTTCCTATTCCCAGTCCAATGGTATCCATCCAATACATCATACTGTCTGAGTTATAGTCGGTCAGTCATTGAGTCAGTTGGTCCACTGGGCTGGTGATGAGTGAACCCTGAGTTGACCTTTTGAATGGTGGTGACAAGCCAGAGGACACTGATTTCACTGGAGGGTGAAAAAATCACTTGGGAGGGGGTTGCTTTACTAATTCATTCAGCAGAAAGCTGGCCTGCCCCAGAGGTCATGCAGCTGCGCATCCTTTCACTTGGCCTTCATGAGAAAGAGGCAAATGAGCAAAAATCAGGCTATGACAGGGATTTTTAAAAATAAAAGCTTATCCCAGATCCCCCAAGAGCTATGTCCAGCCAATCTTGTGCTCTATACCATCTGCATATGCAGGCACAGAATTGCATTATAACTAATGTCCTTAATGATGACTCTGAGTCCTTAAAAATTGATTTAAATTGGGTTTCATAGAGAAATAATGGGGCATGTGAATAAATACTGGATTTAGCCTTAGTAAGAACTGGAATCAAAGTCTGCCTCAGATATTTAGCAACTGTGTGACTCTGAGTGAGTATTTTGACTTCTGTTTCTCAGACTTCCTCAACTATAAAATGGGAACAATACTATACATAAAACATGTTATTAGGCTCACATGAGATAATGCAAGTAAAGATGCTACATAAAAGTTTGTTATTTTTACCTGTTTTCGAAATAATTACCCACTCCTGTGCCCTTTTGAGAAGTCTATTTTTAAATGATTTAAGAATTATCAATTTTTATTCTGGAAAGCTCACTTCAAATACCTTATTCCCCTACAATGCTCATAAGCAATGACAACTGAGTATGGAGAATAGGTGGGACGGTAAAAGAAAATTTGTAGGGGAAATTTTAGATAGAGAACTTTGAAATTGAAAACTAGCTCTAATATTAGCTTCATGAGCTTGGGTAAGTCACTTAAATCTCTTTATGTCTGAGTTCCCTCATCTGAAAAATAGTGGGATTGGATTAGATGCCTTTTGAAATCCCTTCCACCTCTAACTCTTTGATCTTAGGATCCAATAGCTAGAGCAGTGATATTGAACCTTTTAGAGACTGAGTGCCCAAATTGCACCCTCATGCTGCATGTGAGCCATCCCTTTACCCCAGACAGGGGAGGGAGAAAGCTCTCCCATTGGGCTGCTGGGTAGAGGGGTAGGTCCATTTGAGAAATGTCCTCAAACATGGTGGAAAGGGAAAGGAGAGCAGCCCCCTCTGGCATGCATTCCATAAGTTTGCCAACATGGAGCTAGAGGATCTTTAAGGTCAATTCCATTTTTAAATTCTTTTATCCTATATGTCACTCTATCAAATGATTAAAGTCATGTAGATAAAGCATCACCTTGTAACATCTAGATTTTTAGGGGGGTAAATATAGCCAGAGGTGTCTTAATGAAAAAAATCCAATAAAACTTAGAACTGAAAATCCTGAAAATAAAGTTCTTGCCACCAATGTCCTTGGCACTGTCAAATGGTTCAACCTTGAACATGGATATGATTAGGAGTTGAAATGACATTAAAGAAGATACATTACCATCTAATTTGCTGCTGCACCCTGAGGATGATGGGCCCTTTCCATCTGACTTGCAGGTGAAACTTCTTATGTAGGTTGTCTTTCCTTATTAGAATGGGAGTTCCTTGAGAACAACAATTATCTCACTTTTCTCTTAGTATACCCACACCTAGTGCTCTGCACATAGTATGTGCTTAATAAATGCTTTTTCCAGTCATTCTTTCATTTGTTTATTAATTCATACTAACATCTAATATCCCCTGGTGCAATTGCTCCTTTACACACATTTTTCTTTGTATTCTTGCTCCCTTTCTTGTATATCAGATATTTATTTAAGCATCTTTACTCCATTTGGATGTAGACAAAACCTGAGCCAGAGATATCTCTGCATTCATAGTGCTGTACACCAAATTCTTACACATGGAACAAACTTAATACAAATGCCTTGACTTGAATCATTAATGGACTAGAATATATGATGCTAGATTTTTAAAATATTTTATCTGTCATAAACTTGAGTCATCAACAAGCAATCATTCCAATATTTAGAAAATACAAAAGAGAATTATATATGAAACTATTGTTTTATCATTTGGTTTTCAAAAGTATATATTAAAATTTTAAAGAGTATCAAAACTGCCCAGTTTTAAAGTGTTTGTTTTATGCTCTCTTCTTTCTCCCTCCCTTTCTTTCTTGCATCTCTCTCACTACCTGTTAGCTCACCCTTGACTAGAAATTGTGCTTTGTAATTTTTTTGTATATATGTATATATGTATGTGCGTGCATATACACTTTATACATATGTATATATAATATGCAGTATTAAGGGAACATTTCCCTAGAAATATTATACGTGTATATAGACACATTCATTGTGAGCATGTATGTGTATATATATATATATATATATATAGTATTAAAAGGCACAATTTCTACTGGGAGTTAAGTTAATAGTAGAAAAGATGGGAAGGAAGAAAGGAAGAGAAATGAGAAAGAAAGAATGAAAGAAAGAGAAAAAGAGAGAAAACAAGAGAGAGAGAGAGAGAGAGAGAGAGAGAGAGAGAGAGAGAGAGAGAGAGAGANNAGAGAGAGAGAGAGAGAGAGAGAGAGAGAGAGAGAGAGAGAGAGAGAGAGAGAGAATCAATAGATCATTTAAAAAATATGTACAAAAAAAACAAAAAGTCAGAAAGGTACATGAACCAGGCAATTTTGTTACATTACACCGGCCATATCTAAAAACATTAGATTTCATTGTCCACTTCCAGACAATCGCTTATTTGAAGCAAACGGGAGGCAGGATTCATTGAGAGTCTCTGAAGTCAAGATTTGACCCCTAGGTTTCTCAAGAGATCATATCACCTTCTCTGATGCTGGGGCAGGACCAACAATGACTGGAGAAAGTAAGGGTGGGACATATAGAAAATGAGATGGATCCGAGGCTCTGGGTGTTGCCTGGCAGCACAATTCCCAAAGAGATGGCGCCCTGTCCCTGGCATTTTATTTCCCCGTCGTTGTTTCTGTAGCTCCTTCCTCTCTCTCTGTAGGTTAATGAAGACTTAAGCACTCCGTCTCAGCAGCGTGGATGTAAAAGAGCTGCTTATTGCTTGTTCCATCTCACTGACTTTTATTGTGATACTTAAGGCAAAATGGTGAACTATTACACTTCATAGCCTGCAAATAAAAGTGGAATGTTCCGAAGCAGGGGCTATAACCTCTGATCCAGTTGAAATTGCTCTAAACGTCTGAGGCTCGTAATCTTGAGACAACTTGACTCAGCTCACAGGGGCCAGGGACTAGGGCGCTTTGTCAGCCCCTGACTGGGATTTCTCTGAGCGATAACAGCCTTGTCTTGCCTACAGTCCTGCCTCCATGCCAGACATTTCATGAGCATCCTTCGGTAACCATGTTTTAGCAGTGGAAAGCACTATTAAATTCAAGATGGCTAGAAAGGTTGGGGGTGCCGAAGGGAAGCTCTTTAACTCCTGGGGTCAGTGGACCAGGTGCTTCCTATGCTCCCATCTCTGATGATTAATGAATACTAACAACAGTTTCCACTTCTTTAATACATGAAGTGTCAGAAGAGACAAAATACTTCAGTGGAAAGGGTTCTAGATAGGGTATTCAGAGACCTAGGTTCAAATCTTGGTTTTGCCACATTGGTTTCCCCCTGGTCACTTAATTCTTCCCTGCCTTATTTTCCCTCCTCTATAAAATGAGTGGAGTTGGGAGAGAGCATAAAACTATGGAAAGTGCATTAGGGAGGCAGTTAGGTGGCTAAATGGAGAGAGAGCCTAGACCTGGAGTTGGGTTCAAACGTGACCTCAGATCCTTCCTATCTATGTGACCTTGAGCAAGTCACTTAACCCCAATTAGGGTTTGGCATAGGCCTTGCCACTCTTCTGTTTTGGAACTGATATTTGTATTGATCCTAAGACAGAAGGTAAGAGTCAAAAAAAAAAAAAAAAAGCACATTGGTCTCTAGGTAGGAGGCTGGGTTCTAATCCAGGATAAGTACTTCATGTCTCTTTTAAAATAAGGTGATTGGCTTCTGAAGAATAGATGACTCCTGGAATCTCTTTCAGTTTGAAATCCAAGCTTATATTATAATCAGATAAGTTTTACAGTACCAAATAGATAGAAACCTATGGTGCTCATAATAGCTATATGTGGAGTAACAGCACGGTGGTGGTGGTGTGCTGGGTGTACTGATTCTAACGTCAGAAAAGCTGAATTTGAATCCTCATTGTGCTATTTCAGAAAATATATTTTATGGATTCCTTTTGACTTTATTTCACAATAATTGCTGAACTCCTGCTCCCCCTTCCCACACACAAATTCTGTGACAAAGAAAAGTAATGGAATACAAATACAATGTTCACATCTAATAATATATACCACACTGGACCCTGGTAGGAAGAAAGGAAATGTTTACTTACTACCTATGTACTAGGCACTGTGCTAAGAGCTTTACAAATACGACTTCACTGACCCTCACAACAATCCTGGGAAATAGGGACTGTTATAATCCCAAATTTATTACCTTTCAGTCATTTCCAACTCTTTCTAACTGCAGGTGAGGAGTTTTCTTGGGAAAAATCCTGGAACGGTTTCCCATTTTCTTCTCCAGCTGATTTTACAGATGAGGAAACTAAGGCAAATAGGATTAAGTGACTTGCCCAGGGTTACACACCTAGGAAGTGTTCAAGGCCAGATTTGAACTCAAGAAGATGAGTCTTCCTGATTCCAGGCTCATCATTCTATCCACTGTGTCACCTAGCTGCCTCAGAGTCCCTACCACCTCTCTGCTGTGAATAAGACAAAATGTTGCTTTATTTCTTCTCTAAGACCTACCCTTTTTTTTTCTTCTTCTCTTCTGATACTCAGAGTTCAATTACCTCTCAGTTATCTTTTAATTGATAGTCATCTTTTATCATTGTACATATGTAATATGCAAATGCATAAAGTATAAATTTGTAGCTGTGTGCACATACACATAATATCTTGATTAATATCAATTACTAGAATATATAAAATATGCTTTTTGTGATTTGTTTAATATAGGTAGCTCAGTGGTGAGAAGGATAGAGCCCTGAACTTGGCATCAAGAAGACCTAAAGTCAAATCCTGCCACAGACACTTACAAGCTATTACTCTGGGCAAGTCACTTAACCTTTAGTTTCCTCATCTGAAAAATGGGGTTAACAGTAGCACCAACCTTCCAGGATAATTGTGAGAATCAAATGAGATTATATATATATATGTGTGTGTGTGTGTGTGTGTGTGTGTGTGTGTGTGTATAATATATAGAAAGCATTTTGCAAATCAAACAATAATTATTATTTTACCCTTGATTAGTCTATACTTATACATTATGTCTTCCTATGTTTCTCTGAATTAATCAATAAATGAATCTGCTCTTTTCTACTCTGAAATGGTACAGTTCACCTACTATCTCTCAATCTTAGCTCCTCTTTTATAAAATGAGAAATAATAGTAGTCCCAATTATCTCTGAAGTCCCTTCCATGTCCAATCTATGTTTCTTATAGGTAGCTTGCATAAAAAATATCGTTTTACAGGCAAAGAAACTGAGTTGCTCATGGTCATTTAACTAGCAAGGGGTGGACCAGGGGATTTAAGATGTGTTTAACTTAAACTCTTTCTTGTATCTGAATTGTTTACCTTTATTTGTTTAGGCACTATATAATAAATGATCTTAGCTTGGAGGCGGGAAGTGACCTTAGAGCTAACTCTATTATTTTACAGTTGAGGAAATCGAGACCCAGAAAATTAGAGTGAACTGTCCAGAGGCTTTGGACCTTAAAGGAGCTCTGTTTTCAACGAAATGGAACAATTTCAAAGATTTTTGTATAGTTAAAGTCATAATGGAGAAATAAAAGTTCCTCAGATTTTCCTCTCTTCACCATTGCCCAGACTTTATAAAATTAACTTGCTAGCTGTGTGA
This sequence comes from Gracilinanus agilis, assembly GCF_016433145.1. NCBI lineage: Eukaryota > Metazoa > Chordata > Mammalia > Didelphimorphia > Didelphidae > Gracilinanus > Gracilinanus agilis. The sequence goes on along the minus strand of NC_058131.1, from coordinate 341,130,722 downwards.
GGTTTGAAAAGTCAGTTAAACTTCTTGTGGCTCAGTTTCCTCAAATGTAAAATAGGAAGGCTGGGCATGATGACATCTTATATATCCCTTCCAGGTCTAAATATAGCCTCCTATGATCGTAAAGGTATTACTTTTAAATTGGGGGTGTGTGCAATGGACAGAGCATTAATTTTGGAATAAGAAGACCTGAATTCATTCCCTAGATGTTAGACTTAGGCAAGCAACTCAGAGATATCAATTTCCCTCTCTGGGCCTCAATTATTTTCTTTGAAGGCATTGGAGTATTAGAATTGATGGTCTCTAAAGCCTCTTCTTGTTCTAAATCAGTATGATTATGTGAAAAAAAAGTCCAAAATTTCTGAGAGCTTGACTTGTTTTGTCATTATCTTCCCTGTAGACATGGAACAGTCAGAACAGGGGACCAGGTACCCTAGAACTCTCATGTAGTGAGCCTGGGAGTTGCAGTGGCCAGAAAAGAGGCCTCATGGGCAGATGCTGAGTATGGGGCTCCAGGAGACATCTGTAATGGACCACTGAGGCCCTGAGGTCTGTTTCCAGAATCTGGAAACAAACAGGAATCCTTTGTAGTAATAGAAATGGTTAATCACAGAAGGAACTAGTTGCAGGAGACCACTGGAAATGTAATTCTGAATGGCTGGGTAGGGGAATCACCTAAGTACTATCAGTCAGTAAAATACTTCTTAAGTATTAATAACGTGTAAGGCCCTGGGAAGGCCATGAAAGGCAAAAGTAACTTATGCTCTCAAGAAAATCACAGTCTAATGGAGAAGACATTTAAACAATTTTGTACAAACAGATAAATGCAGAATAAATTGAGTCGATCAGAGGGAAGGTACTAGAATCAAGGGAGGTCAGGAAAGACTTCCTAAAGAAATTGAGGTTTTAGCTGAGACTTGAAGGGAGCCAAGGAAGACAAGAGACAAAGATGAGAAGAGAAGGCATTTCAGGCATGGGGAATATGTGGCAAAAATGGTGTGTCTAGGAGACAAGGGTGGCTCAGTGGATGGAGAGTCAGGCCTAGTGATGGGAGGTCCTGGGGTCAAATATGGCCTCAGACACTTCCCAGCTGTGTGACCCTGGGCAGGTCACTTAACCCTCGTTGCCTAGCTCTTATCGCTCTTCTATTCTGGAACCAATACACAGTATTGATTCTAAGACAGAGGGGGTGGGTTTAAAAAAAATGTCATGTCTTGTGTGAAGATTATCATGGACGCAAGGAATACCAGATTCGAATCTAAATCCAAACTCAGCTATTAACTAGATGTGTGGTCTTGGGAAAATTTATTCCCTTCTCTGGGCTTTATTTTCATCATTTATAAATTGAAAGGCTAAAACTGCATTATATCTAAGCTCTTGTAAGTTCTACAATCTAAAGCATATATTAGAAGTCCTATTCATAGATTTTTCTTCTTACCAAATCTAACTCCAATACCAACCTTTCTCTTGAGCTCTGGACAGGATGTCCTGGCAATACTTCATATTCAATATACCAGAAGTAGAACTTGTCTTCTTTTCACTACATCCTTATGAGTTCCTTTTTTTGTTCCTGGAGATGACACCCGCATTCAGCCTGACACTCAAACTCAGCTCCATTTCTCCCTCAAATTCTACCTTTACTTAGTAAGAATAATTCCATTCTCATATCAGCTCTCACATTTCTCCCTTCCTCTCTATTTTGACTGCTGTTAGCATCATCACTATCAGTAATAATTGTTGTCCAGCTGCCACCAATAGGAAGATGAGGGCAAAGACTCTGGGACTGGCCTCCAGACTACTCGCCCTCCTTCTAACTCTCCCTCACAGCCATCATATGGGGAAGCAACACCTCTAGAGAGGTGGCCAGCTGATCTCAGCCAACTGCTACTCACAGGGCAGGCAAGCCTAGCTGAATCATTAGGGCACTCTGATGGTGAGACCGCATGTGCCAGACAAGTCCAACCACTCCCTGTACCATCCTCTTGACCACCAGCTCCCCTGCAGAGCCTGTCAGAAATAATCCAGGACTCTGAATGAGATCAAGAGCCTTGGGAATCACATTTCTTCCGGCCCAAGACCCCAGCCGTTGTCCTGGAAAGCAGTCTTTCTGGGGATGTAGCCTAGTGACTACTTGTGCAGGTACTATAGCCATAGCTACGGAAAACCTAGAAAAGAAAGTCCTTGTCACTAAAGTTCTTGGCCCTCTCAAATGGCTCAACGTAGACTGATCTAATTTTATCAGTGGAAATTACATTAAAAAAGATGAATTATTATTTGTTTTGCTTCTGCACCCTATATAGGACCTTTCAGATGTGTAACTGAAACCTTCCATATGTATTGACTCCCCCATTAGAATGTGAGCTCTTTGGGAACAAGGAATACCTTACTTTTCTTTTTGCATTCTCAGCTCTTAGTACAGTGCTTTCCAAATAGTGAGAGTTTAATAAATGCTTCAATCATTCATTTATTCATTCTTTCACTAATGTAGAACCTCATTAACAACTGTTTCCACTCCTGAAAAAATGAGAGAGGGTAGCTGGGTAGCTCAGTGGATTGAGAGTCAGGCCTGGAGAAGGAATGTGTTAGGTTCAAATCTGGCCTCAGATACTTCCCAGCTGTGTGACCCTGGGCAAGTCACTTGACCCCCCATTGCCTAGCCCTTACTGCTCTTCTGCTTTGGAACCAATATGCAGTATTGATTCTAAGATAGAAGGTAAGGTTTTAAAATAAAATGAGAGCTGAGATTTCACCAACAGGCACTTTCATTTCCATGTTCTTCTCTCTCTGATCTCTCATTCATATCAGTTGCTAGAGTCATCTTGTATACCTAGATTCTGTCATGACGCTCATCACCCTACAGTGACTCTCTTTTGTCTCCTGGGTAGACAGGTATTTTAATCATTCTACAATCCAATGTTACTCTTCTAGCTTTATTGTGGTCAGTCATTTCTGGATTGTGTACAACTCTTCATGATGCTTTTGGGGATTTTCTTGGCAAAGATGCTGGAATAGTTTTCAATTTCCTTCCCTAGTTCATTTTACAGATGAGGAAACTGAGGCAAGCATGGTTAAGTGACTTGCCCAGGGTCACACAGCTGGGAAGTGTCTGAGGCCAGATTTGAACCTAGGACCTCCCATCTCTAGGACTAGCTCTCAATCCACTGAGCTACCCAGCTACCCCCCTACCCATATTTTAAGCTATACATTAATTGCACAATATTTTATATTTGAGTATACGCTGTATCTTCCCCCCCTCCAAAGTCTTCATTAATTACCTTTGTACTCCTCTAAATGTCTAGTGCAGCACAAGACTGTTCACTGTGGGTGTCTATTAATGTTGGATGATGACATCACGAAGGCCCTGGTGAACCGCATAATTGTTTCTATAGTATTCCTTTCTGGGACAAAATACAAGACTACTAGTAAGACTAGCTCCCAGAGTGGAAACAGAAGAAAAACAACTGCTTGAACACATGGGTTGAGGCAGACATGATTGGGGATGTAGACCAGAAACTACCACACCAAGGCAACTATCAATAATTTGGAAATAGGTCTTGATCAAGGACACATGTTAAAACCAGTGGAAATGTGCATCAGCTTTGGCTGGGGGGAGGGTGAAGGGGAAAGTAAGAGCATGAATTATATAACCATGTTAACTTCTCTAAAAAATAAATATTAATAAATGTTTTTTTAAAAAGAAGACTAGCTCCCACTGAGGACTTTGCTTAAAACACTCTTGTAAATTGAATGGGCAACATCAAAGAGCGGACTGAGTCTAGTACTTGGAGTCAAGAAGGGCTAGTTTTGAATCCTGCCACATTTACTAGCTATATTTGAACAGATCACTTAATTTCTCAGAGTCAAAGTTTCTTCATCCGTCAAGTGGAGATAATAGTATCACTGACCTCACGGGAATACTATGAGTATCACATGAGGCAATACATGGAAAGTACCTTTCATATCCCTATCTGATCTGTCACCAAATTTCACGGATCCTAATCACCACAATATGTGACATCCACCCCTTTCTCCCCGCTCATCCTGCCCCTTCCCCTCCTTCCCGCCCCTCTCACCTCTCACCTGGACAATAGAAAGGGCCCCCTAACTCTTCTCTCTGCCTCTTCTCTCCCCTCTCTCATCCATCCTCTACCCGGCTGCCAAACGGTCAGTCATTAATCACAGCTCTGATCATATTGCTCCCCTGGCCATGAAGTTTCAGTGGCTTCCTATGGACTCTTGGATAAAATACGTTTTCTCTGATTGGCATTAAGAGCTAGTCTGACTTCCACCTCTCTTTCCAGATTGATTTGGCATATGACTCTCATAACACTCGTCATTTTAGACAAACTAACCTACTTGCTGTTACTTGTATAGAAAATCCCTTCTCCTTCTTCTGTCTTTGAACAGGCTACCCTTCTCCCCATCCCCAACCTCAAAGCTTTCCTGTCTCATTTCTGTCTCTTGGAATTCTTAACTCCCTTTAAAGAAAAACTCAAGGTTCACTTCCTAAGTCATTCCCTCTCAGCCTCTTCCAGTTGCTAATGGCCTTCTGAAATTACTTGGTATTCACTCTAGATATATTTTTTGTCTTTAGTTAGTGTACATGCTATTTCCCCATGGTCCGATGTAAACTCCCCAAGTGGCTTTGCCTTGTCTTTGCCATCTCAGCAAAGGGCACAGTGACCTGTGCACAATAAAAATGATAACAGCTAGCATTTGTTTAGTGCTATAAGGTTTGCACTGTGTTTTTATGTAGGCTCACACTGGATTCTTACAAAAAACCTTTGTCAGGTAGGTGTTATTTTTTTTCCACAATTGATAGATTAGGAAACCAAGGATAAGAGAGGTTAAATGACCTGTTCAAGGTCCCATAGCTAGAAAGCATCTCAGGTGGTAATTTGAATTCAAGGCTTCCTGATTTCAAGCTTATTTCTCTAGCTTCTATGGGACTAGGTGTAGGTGGTCTGTTTTGTTTTTGTTTTTAAGAAATATTTGTTGCATTGTCTATTACATTTCAGTGCTGCTGTGGATAAAATAAAAAAAAATCCATTACCTATTGGGAAACCATTCTGGTGATGACTCTTTCCATCTTGGTCCCTGAATGATATAAGCAGTTCATTGCTGGGTCAGGGCACAAATATTACTATTATTATAAGTCTGAGTAGAGTAGCACTTTGCTAATATGGCCTTTGAGAATACAGGGTTACCTCCACACAGGGAAGACATGGAGGAAGATAATTTAGAGGATGATCTGAAATATTTATGCATGAAATACATCTAAAGGCTCAAAACTTTAAATTCAATGAGTGCCCAGGAGAGATAAAAGTTCTTGGAGGATGGGGTCCATTTTCATTTTTGCCTTGGTATTCTTACTATCAGGCCCATTGTGGGTGTTTAATAAATGCTTTTTGCTCTTGTTATTGTTGATGATAATGCAGAGAGACTGGGTTATATTGCTCCAAAAGGAATCCAGAGAATATTCTCCACTGGTCTCTGAGTAAAGGAATAGGTATGAAAAATTAAAAGAGTTCTCTCATTTGAAAAGGATTATAATAATGCAGACCTAAAAGAAAAAGGAAACAATGAAAAAATGACTTCTAGATGCTAACTGCTGCCTTGTTCCCTGGAGATGCTGGAAAGCACAAAATCTAAGATCATTTTAATGAATGAAATACAATATAAATGTTTTCCTTCCTTTTTTCCCACCCTCCTTCCCTCTCTCCTTCCCTTCTTTCCTTCTTTCTCTCTCTCTCTTTTCTAAATTTTTTTTTAAACCCTTGTACTTTGGTGTATTGTCTCATAGGTGGAAGAGTGGTAAGGGTGGGCAATGAGGGTCAAGTGACTTGCCCAGGGTCACACAGCTGGGAAGTGGCTGAGGCCGGGTTTGAACCTAGGAC
>NC_058131.1:341081819-341124468 GCF_016433145.1 Gracilinanus agilis | reverse complement strand
TTTCTTTCTTTCTTTCCTCTCTTATTTCCTTTCTTTTCTGGAGTACATGTGCCAGTTACTAAAATCCAAAGCTTAATTATCTTCCACTCCAGAAAGTATGTTCAACAAAAGGTTAATAGGAAAGAAAACATACTAGTAAAGAAAAGCTTCCCACCTCTAGATCTCTCCAAAGCATAGTAGCTCTTGAGATTGGAGGCAAGAAAGATTGAGGGCATCAGCCTGGGCAGAGACAAATGCATGTGAGACTCATGGAAGGAAGGAATAAGCAGGAACTTTTAAGAAAAATAAGAGTATTTTCATAAATGAGCACAATCAAAATAAACAAATTAATTAATAAGCACAATCAAAATCTCCCTCAGAAACAATGCTAAGTAGATAATAGCAAAGGGAAAAGGTACCATATGATAACAGGATTTAAAGTGAGAAGGTATCCTGTCTCAAACAAGGAGTGTGCTGGAGCCAGGTCAAACCAGCTGTGGAGAGCCATTTTGTTAAATTTGCAGTGTGAGGATTCAGAAATCAGCAAGCTACAAATTATTGCTTTATTTTAAAATTTGTTTAGAATTAAATTTTTTAGACTGTTTAGACTGTAAAAATTCTTCAAGTTAATTTTGCAAATTAACCTGAAAAATGTGTGTTTTGTTTTGCAAAGCCTATTGTTAGATGTTCACCAATAGACTCCTGGGAAGGTTCCATTTATTATCTCATTCCAGAGGTCTTTATTGTGCTGGAAGAGTCTCCAACCTCCCCCTAATAAAGTGTAAATCCAAGGGTGGAGACTGTCCTGCTTTTGTCTTCCTCTCTCCAGTACTGGAACCATGCAGGGTACATAGTAGGTAGTTAACTAATACCCCTTCCTGGATGAGTGTAGTCCAGTCCTCTCATTTTATAGGAGAAGAAACTGATGAGGGGAAATGGAGAAATACCTTGTCTAAGATCACATAGACAGCGAGGTCCAGATCCAGAATCTGAACTGAGGTATTCAAATCTCAAATTCATTGTTCTTCCAACTATATCATGGGCCCATTTAAAAACATCAATAACAAAAAGAAAATATAGATGCATAAATATATCAAAGGTAAATTTAAATAGTAATTAAATTAAAATTAAAATATGTATATATCTTATAGCAACAATTATATATGTATATCTACATCAGCATCTGTATATAATAATTATGAATGTGTATGTATGTGTATATATATATGTGTATACATATATAGCTCTATTTCCTCGGGTTCCTACTTCTAGCTGGTCTCTAGCTCACCTGTAATAAACAGAAAAACACCAAGAGACACCTGTGGTGGGTTCCCAGGGTAAAAGCAATTGAACATTCCACCAGCCTCAGTGGCAGCTCCATCTCCAGACGCCACCAGGGGCTATTTGCTGGGGGGGGGAGGGGAGGGGATTGGGGGGAGGACGGGAATGCTGCACTGTGACCCAACTGCTCCATGGCCCTGGCTGGCAGCCAAAAGGAATTTAGCTTCTCTTAAAGCAATGCATCTCCCTCCCCCCACTGTCTCCCCCTCCCCCCATCCTCCTGCCAGGCCTATTCTCTCCTTTCATGGTAATGAGCCCTTTAATCTATTAGGGAAATGGAGAGCTTCTCTGGTGCTGCTCTTTATTTCTGATCCACATTTCCTCCCTTTCTTCCTCTCTCTATTTCTTTTTAGGTTAATTTATCTGATTACATGCAACGCACTGCAGCCCTGTTAAGACACCAGCCGAGTTTCCACTTGGAGGCTGGGAGAAAAGATTACCATTAAAACGTGACTTCCATCCACTCAGTTGAAATTACTATTGATTGCCAAAGAAAAATATTTGTGCTGTGAAGCTGGGAGCTATGATGTTGAACCATATTAACATAATGTTAGCATAGCTACGGGTGTTTAGTAGCACGCAATCAGATTTGAAATGAACGTTGATTATAGATTGAGATTAATGTTCACATATTCATAGGAACACAATGAAAAGAGCAATTTCTTTTCTACTACAGATCAATGGTTTCCCCATTCAATTATACAGCTGTAATAATTGCATTATGCTGAAATATTTCTTAATGGCTTATTTCTTTCCTTTTGTATGTTGTGTGTATGAGATCTTTTGTCGGTGATAGCTTCTGAAGCCTGAGGACAGCATAAGATGTTTTAATCACTGGTGCAGTTTTGCAAGCTTTGACCAAGCCCATAATTTTCCCCTTTCCCCTTCTCTGCTCTCCTCTCTCATTACCATCCAGAAAAAAAAAAATCATCACTTTTCACCTGCGTGATTGAGATGTATGAGTTGGCCCCAATGTGCTTCCTCCCTGGTGCTGAGCAGGATGGCTGGCCCAGATCCTTAGAAAGGGCTATGTTGGCAAAGGCCTTCAAACAGAGAGAATATTCCCAGTCTGTTCTCCTGTTTGTGATCTTCTGCCCTCTGTACCAAACCCCCTCCCCCTGCCCCCCCAAAACAAAAAAAATTAGGCCCTACTCAATAACTAACATTATTGCTTTGAGGTCTAAGGTGAAAGCAAAGGTTCTGTAGAAAAATAAAAATGTAATGAGGGCATATGGGCTTGCCCTTCCTTTTAGACACAGTCATTTTACTTTCCTTTTTACCAGGACTCTGTTTAGATAGGTTGAGCCTGAGATTGTCTCCTTAGCATGAATACTGCTATGAGATCTTTTAAAAATTTTTCTTCCTGCTTGGGGAGGGAACTATTGCTCGATCTGAAAGGACTAAGATTCTTTGCTATTTGTAGGATCAAAAATTTAAACCTGGAAGGGATCCTGGAGGCCACCTAGCTTAATTTCTGATTTCACAGATGAGGAAAATGAGGGCTAGAAAAATTAAGTGATTTTTCTCAAGGTGTTATTAGTAAGTGGTAGATCTAGAATTAAAACTCAGGTCTTCTGATTTCAAATCTGGCTTTCTTTTGGCTAAATTATCTCATCTCTTGTTCATTTATCAATTTACTGATTTTTTTTTCAGCATATACTAATCAAGTACCCACCCTGTCTGAGAACCTGTCATGAATAAAAAGGTGTTGTTCATCATTTTGAAGAAGACTGATGCTATCTTGGAGTCATGTCTTGACTTGCAAATGAATTGGACTTAAGTGAAGCAGTCACACAAAGTCTTCTACCTCACTCGCTCTTCCAGAGTCATGGAAGACCAGTGGCAAGACGAAAGTCAGGATGACTGGCAATGGCCAGGGATGCAGTGGACGACTTTGGTGTCTTCAGTGTCTGACCACTCTCTCAGCACTCCACAGCCTAGGGACTTCGGTTGCCTTCATGGCCACTGGAATAAATAGTTTTCATGTGCCTGCCCGTTCTGCCAGGGGAAATTTTCACATGCTTGGAGTAGACAGACTTCTGACTCAAAGATGAATTTTTTGAGGTCTGTTGGCTACCTCCAACATGGTTTAAGCTATCTGTCAAGACAATTTGACTGAGATATGGCCACTGCTCATGTTATGGTCTCTTGAAGCCAAAGGTAGACCAACTGCCCTGAAAGGGGCTCAGCAAACCCCCATACCAGAGCTACTAATCCTTCCTGAACACCTAGATATGAGATAGTCTCTGCTCTCAGAAGGCTTAGAATTTAATGAGAGGAAAAATGTACAAAAATAATTGATGTGAAGGAAATTCAAATATGCAAAGAAGAAATCCAGGTGATGTACCATAATAAATTCAAGAAGAAAGAAGTCAAATTCATGGAGGGAGAGAAGGCTGGGCAGTGAAATGAGCCTGTCAAGAAGGCTTCATAAAAGAGAAAGCTTCTGAGCTAGATAGTGAAGGAAGGGAGAAACCTCAACAGATAGAAATGAAGGATTGGGTTCATTTCAGATACGAACAAACACACAGATTGGAAGAGTCACAATGAGAACAAGAGACAAGGAGTAATTCAGTGTTTAGTAGAATTTGGAGTATAAGATGAGTTGTATGATTAGAAAGAAAGGTGAGAGTTAAAGGAAGGCTTTGGATTCCAGAGAATTTATACTTTTTTAGGGGATGAAGATTTTTTTTTAAGGAAATAACTTGATCAAAGCAGTGTTTTTGAAGATTATCAGGAGAAACAAATTTAAGTGAAGGAATGGACATCACTTTTACTACTAAAGGTAGGAGAAGAGGAAGTTTACCAGACAAGAGAAAGAGATGATCATAAAAGATAAAATGAGCAATTTTTATTACAAAATCAATGCAAAAAGAATTAGAAGGGAAACAATCAATTGGGGGTGGGAATCTTTACAGCAAATTTCTCTGATAAAGGTCTGAGATCCAAAATATAAATGGAATCAATATGAGTATTTAAGAACAAGAGGCATTCCCCAATAGATATAAGTTGTCAGAGGATATGAACAGGTAATGTTCAAATCAACAAATGCATAACATGAGAGACAATCATATGAGTAATGTTCTGAATCACTACTGATTAACAACTTCAAATTAAAGCAGCTCCAAGATTCTACCTCATCCTTATCAGATTAGCAAAGATATTTTTTAAAAAAAGGAAAATAGTAATTATTAAATGAGCCTGGGCAGGAAAGACATACTATTATTTCTTTATATAAGAAGGAAGAAAATAAGCACTTGTTAAGTATCTTCTATATACCAAACACTTTACAAATAGGTCATAGCAACCTTGAGAGATAGATGCTATCATTCTCATTTCACAGATGACAAAATTGAGCCACAGAGAGGTCAAATGACTTGCACAGTGTCACACAGCTAGCAAATGTCTAAGATTATATTTGAAACCACCTCTTCCTGAATCCAGATCCAGTGCTCTGTCCATTGTACCACCTAGCAGCCTAATAAATTGGTTTAGACATTCTAAAAAAGGAATCTTAAAGCATAGTACAGAAATAACTTCACTAGGTATATATCCCAAAGAGGTCAAGAAGAGAGAGAAAGGATCTATGTGTTTAAAAATATTTATACTAACACTTTTTATTATTAAAAAAGAAATGAAGTAGTTACCTATAAGTTGGAGAATAGCTGAAAAAATAATGATATAATACTGTACTGCATTATTATTAAGAGTGCCATGAGAAATTCTGAAGATGCTAGATTCAGAGAAACCTGATAAGACTCATATAAACTTATATGAACTGCTGCAGTGTGAAGAGAGCAGAAACAGGAGAATAATTTATCAAATGAAAACAATAGTGAAAAGGAAAACTCTGGAAGACTTGAGACCTCTTATCAAAACAGTGACCAATCAAACTCAAAAGACTGATGGCAGAGTAGACTCCCTATGTCTTGTCAGGAAAGTGAGAGGCTAGAGGTATAGAATGAAACATACATTTTTAGTCAGAGCCATCATGTTCTTTTGTATTATTTAACTATTCTTATTTATTAAAAAAGGAAAATTTCTCTTTAGAGAAGGGACTTTAAGATGGTAGAGCTTATGGATAATTTTAGTGATGCAAAAAGAAAAGAGAAAAGAGGTAAAAAATCAATCAAACATTTTAAAATACATGGAAGGATTTCCTAGCTATCTGGCAAGTCATTTGACCCCAGTTGCCTGCTCCTTACCACTCTTTTGTCTTGGAACTGAAATGTAGTATCATTTCTAAGCAGAAGGTAAGTGTTTTAAAAAAAATAAAATATATGAAAGGGTAGGAGTAGAGGATGTTAGAAGTGTCTGGAGATAATCAGTGCAGTTGGGTTACACCCTTGTTAAATTTGATATATACTTTAAAAAATAAAGATCACTAGGGATATTAGTATAACAGAGTAGTTCAGTGGAAAGAATGATGGTTTTAGGGTCTGCTACTTATTATCTATTCTACATCTTGTTTTGGATCCAGATCCTAAAATTTATACTCTTAGGGAGTTACCTGGAGCCATTGACATATTACCTAATTTAATCAAGGTGACATTATCAGTATGTGTCAGTCAAAACTTGAACTCTGGTCTTCCTGACTAAGAAGGAGGTGGGAAGGTAGGATCTCTATCCACTATGTCATACTGTCTCTTGTGAGTCTACACTGACTAGTAAAAAGTCCTTCATGGAAACCTAGTTCTTTCCAACTGACATCGAAAGGACCCAATAAGAAATAGCTGTGCTTTGCATAAATGGAGTTAAATTACTTTACTGCACAGACTTTTCTTGTAAAGGGCAAATATATTCCCTCATGTTCACCTAGAAGCTTTTTATCAGCTGCTGGTTCCTAATGGAAATAGAAGCCTTTATTTTATGTCTTAGTCTGGTTTCTAAGGATTTCTCAGAAATAATTAGGTTTAGATAAATTCACAGAGCAGTTCATATTGAGTTGTTCAGACATGTACTAGAGGATGCTTGAGGGTTAATTCTGATCCTTTCAGTATCAGTGAAAACATCCATGACCTTCTGTTCATATCTCTCTCTGGTAGCTCCATCAGATAAAGAATTTTCTGTTGTACTAATCTCGTCACTGAGGAGATCAGAAGGGATCCTCCATTCCAATCCATCAATGGTCCATCAGCCTCACCGGGCAATGCTTTCTACCTGCCTCCTCAGGCCTGCTTCTCTGGCACTTCCCACCTGCTTTACCGAGACCATCTCTCTGGCCCTTGGATCATAGGGAATTTCCCACCTGAGAAGTCCTGATTTTTCCTGACATGCAGCATTACCACCAGATTATTTTTCTGGGATATAGGCATATCCAAACAGACGTAGGGAGGAGAGTGCTCATTCCTTCTCCTGGTTTACTTTTATTATTGTTACTCTTCTGATACTGCTTTGTTGAAGTCAGAGTATGAACCACAGAAGATAAAGGGCCATCATAGATTTCGTTTTAGAAGAAACATTAAGGGGTAGCTAGTTGGTTCAGTGGATAGAAAGCCAGTCTTGGAAAGGGGAGGTCATGGGTTTAAATATGATTTCAGACACTTTCTGTGTGATAGACAAGTCACTTAACTCCAATTACAGAGCCCTTGTCACTCTTCTGCCTTGGAACTGATACGTAGTATTGATTCTTAGGCAAAAGATGAAGGTTTAAGGGGCAGCTGGGTAGCTCAGTGGATTGAGAGCCAGGCCTAGAGATGGGAGGTCCTAGGTTCAAATCTGGCCTCAGACACTTCCCAGCTGTGTGATCCTGGGCAAGTCACTTAAACCCCATTGCCTACCCTCACCACAATATACAGTATTGACTCCAAGATGGCAGGCAAGGGTTAAAAAAAAAAAAGATGAAGGTTTAAAATTTTTTTGGAATAGAGACTTTAAAGATCATTTAGGCCAATCCCCTAATTTTTTGCATTGAAAGAAAGTGAGGCCCTAATTCACCCTGGTAATAAATAGTATATCCATGATACAAGTCCAAAGTTCTTTTCACCACCCTACTATGGCAGTTTTAGCAGGTATCTTTGCATTGGCCTAGGCCAGTGATGGTGAACCTTTTAGAGATGGAGTGCCAGGTCCTGGCCCCACCCCACCCCATAGACTTCTTGCTGTGCCTGCCTGCCCAATAGACTGAGTGCTGGGCCCCCTTCCCTCCTTCCTCCCTCTTACCCCAGACACGGAAGGGAGGAAGTACTCCCATTGGGCTGCTGGGCAGAGGGGAGGGGAATGTGAGAAATGTCCTCAGGTGCATTGGAGAGGGGGAGGGGAACAGCTCTACCCTGGGTCCTCTGATATTCTAGTAATGAACTATGGTGGGTGGCCGCATGCATACCCACAGAGAGGGTTCTGCATGCCCTTTCTGGCATACTTTCCATAGGTTTGCCATCACTGTCCTAGGGCCTATCTCTCAAAATAGAATTTAAACGCTTTAAGAGTTAGGAGAAGGTTTATCTCCCTGAAGACCTAGCACCAGGCTTTTGCAGATAGTAGGTTTTCCATAAACGTGGATTGATTGATTGAGAAAATGGACCTTGTATGTGGGTATGATAACACACAGCTTTGGAGTCTCAAGTTTCCTAAGAAGGATAAATAAATTATATGGATGAAGGGAGGGAGGTTGGAGAATAAAGTGGGACCTTTATCTTTCTCTCTAATCTTGAAAAACGGATTTTTGAAAGAAAATTTGGTGGAAATCCATAAAACTAGGAAGACAATGGAAAGATATGCATAGATTTGTACACCCATGATACCATATTTAAGAGGTAAACTAAAAATTTGAAAGGAGAATTTTTAGATCAGATAAAAGGGAGTCTTAATTCAGTCAATGGATTGCAAGTATATAGACCTCACTAACTCAAGAGGTATGACTATTTTACAAGAATAAGTTAATAGTACAAATCATTTCCTAATAAAGCTTAGATAAATTAATAGGTAACAGATCTATATTGTGTTGTTCAGACAAGTTATTGTAAGATACGCAAAGGTTAATTCTAAGCATTGAATACCAACAAAGAAATCCATGTCCTCTATAAAGAATCCTCAGTTAGATCTGATCAAAATTTGGTCAGAATTGGTAAGAATTCAAAGACCACTTTTATTGCCCTCTTAATTTCATATATGACAAATCTGATGTCTGGCAGGGCAATTTGTTTTTCCTTATATAAAATTGTTAATATTTTCAAAACAGATTATAATGTTTTAGATAGACATAGCCAATATGGTTAATTACAACTGGTAGTGAAAATAGTGCATTCATCTGATATGAAGTCTCAGACAATTAAGAGTTAAAAGTCAAGTTGTATATTATTGGAAAGGTAATTTTCTATAGATTTACAAAATAGTCTGGAATTTGACCTAACACTTGACTTTGTAAATGCGGAAGCATATGGCATGACCATCAACTCAGAATAATCTAGGAGGAGTTAGTTTGACAATTTGAGATCAGAGGTCAAATCTAGGGGTTCAGAGGTCCATTTCAAGAACTTATTGTAAATGAAGGGAAAATTACTTTTGCAATGATACTTCACCCCCTTTACAGGCTATGAGAAGTTCATGGTCAACATATTCAACAACTTCAAATCCCCAAAGTACACAGGGGACCAGGGATATGGAAGGCTCTTGAAAACCTAATACATATGTACACATTTTCTTTCATTTTGGTCAAGAAATTTAGAATTGAGTGTCTTGAATTTGCAATTTTTTATCCCTTAAAAATGTATTAAAAATTAAAATTAAAAAATTATTAAAAAGTTTAATTTTCTTATAGCACTTTTATCTTACGTCCACCTTGTCATAACAATTAGCATCATTGTAATGAATAATACTTCAATATCTCAAGGACAGGCTGATTTCAAGGATCCCATTAGGGTGAGTATTACTTTCCATGACACAAAGAGCAACTCGGTCAGAAACCAGAAAAACTAGTTTTACTACTAAGAAGGAGTACAGACCAGCTCTGCTCTGTAACTACTCCAATTGGGAACTAAGGAAGAGGACTTGGAAGAATAGTGAAGAGGAAATCTAAGGAAAAATAATGGTGAGTCATTTTTTCAGCCTAGGTCAAAATAGGGGGACAGACAGAGACTTTTGGGCAGAGTTTCCAACCAGAAATCTGGGCTTAGTGTAGAGTGAAGGGTCAGAGAAGGAGGAACAAACTACTTCAATTATAGATTACTAGTGTTTATATTATTCCTTTTTTCCATTCTCTTGTTCTTTGTAAAGAGGAGGTTGAGAAGAAAAGAAGAACTTTAAGAAGATCTGATGGGAGAAATGTGCAACAAAGAATTATAGCAGTGGACATAAATTAAATTAATCCTGCCACAAAATAAAAGAGAGTGGCAGAATGTATGAGAAAGCAGAATCAAATAATATGTCACAAGAAACACACTTGAGATATAAAAATTCACACAGCTAAAATGATATTCTGGAGTAGAAATTATTTCAGATAAATTCAAAACCATAGAAGTAGCAACTATGATCTCTGAGAGTTATTAATAAAAATAGACATGTTTAAGAGTGATAAGAAGGAAACATTAAGCATTAAGGCACAACAGGTAAGGAAACATATCAATGTTAAATGCATATGCATTGGACTTTGCATCTAAAATTAATTGAACTGTAAAGAAAAATTGATGGCAAAATCATTATAGCTGGAGGTTTTAACATGAATCTTTCAGGTCTAGAAAAATCTTACAAAAATAAATAGTAAATAAGAAAGAAGTTAAAGGCCTGAATAGAATTGTGGAAAAGTTAGATATATCTCTGGTGATTATCAAATAGGAATAGGAAAGAATATACATATTTATCAGCTATGTGAAAAAATGACTTGTTAATGGCATAAAAATCTGAAACACAAATGAAGGAAAATTAAATAAATAAAGCCACAGTATAATAAAAATTATAAACAATTAAGGCCTCTAAAAAAGTCATTCAATCATAGGGGAAGGCTAAATAATTTTAAAGATTTTATGAGTAAAAGAGAAGAGTAAGTCATGAAAAGCAATAATTTCATTAAAGCAAATGGCAATAATGACACTATTTTATATTTGGGATGTATTTATAGCATTATATAAGGGAAATGTTATATCTCAAAGTACTTTCATTAACAATGAAAGGAAAAACAAAACAATGGATTGGGTATGTACTTTAAAAAAACTAGAAAAGGAACAAATACAAAAAACAAATACAAAATAGCAATTCAAAAAGTCAAAGAAAAGATTAAGAAGAAAACAAAAAAAAATCATTGTAATGAAAAAAATAGAAGATTTTTTAGGAAATATAATAAAATACAGAAACTGTTAAATATCTGATTTTTAAAAAAGGAAAACATTTGCTAATATGAAATGAAAAAGACAACTTTCAACAAATGTAGTGGAAATTATTTTAAAAACTCTTTTATCTACTTAAATGCCATTAATAAAAAAGTTTTGATGAAATAAATGTATATTAAAAATATGAACTACCCAGGTTAAAAGAATGAGAAACAAAACATTTAAATGACAGTCTCAAAAAAAGAAATTCGGGGCAGCTGGGTAGCTCAATGGAGTGAGAGTCAGGCCTAGAGACAGGAGGTCTTAGGTTCAAACCCGGCCTCAGCCACTTCCCAGCTGTGTGACCCTGGGCAAGTCACTTGACTCCCATTGCCCACCCTTACCAATCTTCTACCTATGAGACAATACACCGAAGTACAAGGGTTTAAAAAAAAAGAAATTCAACAAGCTATAATGAACTCCTAGAGGGGAAAAAAATAATTCAGGGCTAGGTAGATTTAAAAGTGAATTCTATCATCCTTGGTCAAATAAAAATTGTTTGCAAAATTAAGAGAATATGGCATCTGAACAAATTTTTTCTATGGGACAAATATGGCTTTGATGTCTAAACCAGGAAGAGATATTAGAGAAAAAGAATTATAAATATGGATATTTCTAATAAATAATGATCCATAAACTTAAAAGAAATAAGGATATTTTAATTATTAATTAACAAACAACAAACAACAACAAAAACAAAAACAATGCTCAAACACTAAATATTAGGAAGCATAGAAATAAACTGCCTTTTCCTTAATGTGAAAAATATTATATTTCTAAAACAAATACAATATCATCTCTACTGTAGAAAAACTAGAGGTTTTCTTGGTAAGATCAAGTGTAAAAGGGATGTTGATTATCAATATTATTGTTTGATGTAGTTATAGAAATATTAGCCATGACAGCAAGATAAGGAAAAAAAAGTGAAAGAATAAACATAGGCCTGTAAGAAACAAAATTGTTCTTTTTTTATCAGATGGGATAATGGTACTTAGTAAATTCTAGAGATTCAATTGAAAATTTAATAGAAGCAATCAGCACAGGAATAAGATATAAATTAAATCCACAAAAAAAACATTAGTCTTTCTATATATTAAAAAATAGCAGAATGAAATTCCAATAAAAATACATAGATTATGTAAAATATCTGAAAGTCTTCTTAAGAAGACATAAGTAGGACTTCCCAGCTGTGTGACTCTGGGCAAGTCACTTGACCCCCATTGCCCACCCTTACCAATCTTCCACCTATGAGACAATACACCAAAGTACAAGGGTTAAAAATAAAAAAAAAAAATTAAAAAAAAAAGAAGACAGAAATAGGAATCATATAAATAAAACCCACTTTATACAAATAAAGGAGCACTTAAATAATTGGAAAAGAATTGCTTGTAGTTGGGCTATGTTAATATAGTTAAACTAAAATATATGAGAAATGTAATAAAATTCATTTGACAGAACAAAAAAGTCAAAAATCCCCCCAAAATAATGATAAAAAAGGAAGAAAGAGTCAAATACTATCAGAGCTTATACTATACCACAAAGCAGTAATTATCAAAACAAATTGGTAGTGATTAAGGAATAGAAAAGATGATCAATCAAATAGATTAGGGCCAGCTGAATGGCATGGCAGATAAAGAACCCTGCCTAGAATTTGGAAGATTTTAGTTTAGATATGGTCTCACATTCTTACTAGATGTATGACCAAGAACAAATCACTTAATCTTTGTTTGCCTCAGTTTCCTCGATTGTAAAACTGGAATAATAATAGTACCTATGTCTCAGGGGTGTTGTGAGATCAAAGGAAATAATTTTCATAAAATGTTTATCGCAGACACATAGTAGATGCTATATAAATAAAAACCATTCACCAAGAGAAACATTATGAGAGGATATGGATGGTTTTGTGCATAGAATCAAGGGATATAACATATATTTACCAGATAAGAACCTGGGGTAGGATGACAGGAGGGTACAGTCAGGATGAAAGCTGAGGGAAGTAATATGAGATAAAAGTGGAAAGATGTGAGTGCTGCCAGGTTATAGAAGGCCTTGAATAGCATCCAAAGGAATTTCAAAATTTCAACATTATTTAGAGAGACAGAGGCAGAGAGAAAGAGAGAGAGAGAAAATGAGAGAGAGAGAGAGAGAGAGAGAGAGAGAGAGAGAGAGAGAGAGAGAGAGAGAGAGAGAGAGAGAGAGAGTCATCAAAATTACTAATCTTGGAATTACTAATTTTTCCATTCAATAAATTTCACAGGTATTTTTTTTTATCTCTTTTCTCCCTCCCCCACTAAAATGTAAGATCCTCAAGGACAGGACTTATTTGGGTTTGTTTTGCCTTAGAATCCTCAGCACCTTGCACAGGGCTTATTAGAGTGGACTGGAAGGTTTTGCACTGGACCTTTGGCATATAATGATAACTGTGAGAAAGGCCTTGCTTTTAGGGAGCTTACAACTGAAACTAGAGGCGGGAGGTTAAGTGTATAAATAATTATGATACCAGGAGAGTAGATACAAAATAAATGCCCCGGCAAATTACTACAAGGAATTAGAAGATTGGTCCTGTAAACTAATTTTATGTTGGTATTTCTTTCTGATGAAATAATAGATTAGGACACGGTACCTGAGTGCCCAGATAGAGTAGTTCTTAATTAGGTTATCTACCTATCTTCTTTCTATCCATCTTTCTTTCTAGGGATTTTTTTTTTTTTTTGGTGGGGGAGAGGCAGGTCTAATAAGGTCAGTTTGTTATTAAGGGTTCCAGAAGACGCAATGGAGGAATAAGGAAGAGTGGCACAGGGACAATGGAAGGATAAAGCTAAGATGGATGAGTATGAAGAGCAGAGAAGGTAGTCCATTACTTTGAATCTCAGTGATTTCAAGTGGAGCCATAGAACAGTAGATTGCTATGGTCCTTCATAGGAAAACTATTGTTAATCTGATTATCCCCTTCAGGATGGATAAACTCAGGAGGTTCTTTGTTCCCAGACTGGTGGCTCATATGGAGTGGGAGTGGGGTGTGTGTGTGTGTGTGTGTGTGTGTATGTGTGTGTGTGTGTGTGTGGTGAGGTGGTTGAAAGAGAGGGGAAAGGATCAGGAACATCTTTTTTTTTTTCTTTTTTTTTCATTCCTGGACTGGTGGCTTGGCATGGAATGGTATATATTAGAGTTTAGAACAATTCATTTTTTATTTAAGCTCAGCCACTGTAGTGCAGTTTTTTTTTGTTGTTTTTTTTTTGGTTTTTTTTGGGTTTTTTTTGGCTCCTATCAGAAGAGTAGACTAATTCAATTCAGTTGGCTTTAGATCATGAGATTCTAAGCTGGAGGAGACCTTGGAGTTTGTTCTGTTTAGGCTCCTCCTCCCAAATTTTACAGAGGAGAAAACTGAGGACCGGAAATCTGTGACTGACCAGAGATTTGTGTCTTAAGGTCACAAATAGCAATACCTGTGACCTTGCAGTCACAAGGTAGTAAGCGATAGATCCAGGATTCAAACCCAGGCATTATGAGTCCAAATCCTGTGATGCTTCTGCTGTGGCATGATGCTTCAGGATTTTAGACTTTACAAAAGCAAGTTAAAATGTTAAGCTCGAAGTGTACAGACTGCAATGCCCCCCCCCTCTCTTTTTCTCTCTCTCTCTGTCAAATTACAAGGTGCCTGCAAGTACCTCAATACTGGGCAGTGCTTACAAGTAGAAGGGCCTATGGGCCATGCCACATTGAGTTATGCAAACAGTTTTCACCTCAGCTCAGTGAATTTTTGGCATCAATCACAAATGTCTCCTTCTTCACCTGAAGTGGTTTACACAAACCAGCTATAATTCACACTTTCAGAGGTTAAGCTGTCACTGAGCCAGACAGAACAAATGCAGCAGGCATGTGCTGGGAGGATGGATTGGTCCCCCAACCAGAAAGTTACAAGAATTGGGCTGGAAGGCACCTGAGGGAGGCAGCTCCAGGAACAACTTCACCTTATCCTTGGTTTTCAGTTTACTGGTTGGTTGCTATTTAAGAAAACTGGGCACTAATACTGTTCCAGGGGCTTCCTGCTGGCTTTCTGCTGAGTCATATTAATCCAATGCTCAAATGGGTCTGTGACTTCATCGATGGGAATACTCCCTCAAAATTTGTGGATTGCAAGTCATTCGTGCCTGCTCATGCTGTGCTAATCACTACTTGTCCCCATAAATTTGTCACAGGCTAGAGATAGATAAAGGATAGAGAATAAAAATGAAAATGATGATAGACATATAGAAGATAGATAGATAGAGAGAGACAGACAGACAGACAGACAGATAGACAGACAAACAGACAGACAGATAGATAGACAGACAGACAGACAGACAGACAGACAGATAGATAGACAGATATACAGACAGACAGAGAGACAGACAGACAGATAGATGGATAGATAGATGGATAGATAGATAGATAGGCACAAAGACAGATAGAATGACAGAAATAAAGCATTTATCATGTACTTAACAATCTGCCAGGCACTGTACTCTGGACATGCAGTGCAGACTTGGAATTTAGTAAGATTTCTGGTCTATCAAAGCTTAGCATGGCTCCAAGAGCTCTTATCTCAGATGGGGAGGGAGTGGAGATCATGGCCCTTGTGGAGTGGAATGCAGACAGTATGGCTGAAGTTGTCTAAAAGGATGCATTCCACTCAGTATGCCAGGGATCTTTATATTCTCTTGACATTATGGGTAAACCAATAGAACACTCTGGTATCTACCATTGATAGTACTCCCTCACTCTTGGTATATGTGATCAGCCCTTCTTTTTTTCTGGTCATACACTTCCTAGTATCATAGATTTAGAGCTAGAAGGGATCATTAAGGTGATTTACTCTGACATCCCTCATTTTACAAATGAAATAATTGAGGTGCAGAGATGTCAAGTGACTTGTCCAGAGTTACATAACCAGGAAGTGTCTGCTGGAGGATTTAAACTCAAATTTTCCTGAGTCCAAGTCCAGTTTTCCATCCACTTTGCCACCTATCTACCATTGTCTTTGTCATCATTTCTCTGCTCACATCTTTTACATTTCATATCCGTTGTAACTCCTCATTTGTAAAGTGCCCCAGATTTCGCACACTCATCATGTGTCCTTCAATTGTCCTTTGGGTAATGCCCAGAATCTATTCTCCAGAGATTGCATACATTATTGATCTGTTTGAAGTTATATAACATCACCTGAAGACTACTGGTGATCAAGAAAAAAAATTGTACCTTTGTTGAAAGGGAAGCTTAGGGTCATTAAAATAACTGCAATTTTTCAAGGCAAGTAGGCCCATTTTCTTCTTCCTGTCCAATTCTGAGCCCAGCTAAATATCAATATCCTGTGTTTGTTCAAGGTGAACATACTGATCAATGAGTTCAATTGATACATTATACATTCATCTGAATGTCACAATCTGGACAACAAGCAATTTTCAACCACTTCTTTTTGTTGTTGGCATTCCCCTCCATTTGTTATGCCAAATCTTTGTGAATAATTTCGGATCCCATTTAGGAAGCTCTACTTGATGCAGCTAGGTGGTGTGGTAGATAGAATGCTGAGCCTGGAGTCAAGAAGACCTGAGTTCAAATTTGAGCTCAGACAGTTACTAGCTGTATGACCTTTGGCGGTCACCTAACCTCTATTTGCCTCAATCCACTGGAGAGGGAAATGGGAAACCACTCCAGTACTTTTGTTAAGAAAACTCCATGGACAATATTAATGTATGTTCCATAGCAGGAGTCAGCAAAGTATGGCTCTCAAGCCATATCTGGCTCCACCTCCTGACTGGCCTTTCCGGGCAGAGCCCCAGGATGTGCCCCAGGGGGCCCTTCAGCCCCTTCCCCATATTCCAGTGCCTTCCACCCCCATCCTCCTCCTTCCACAGGCGTTTATGGCTCTCACGGCCAAAAAGGTTGCCGACCGTTGTTCCATAGGATCACAAAGAAGAAGACAGATAGGAATATAAATAAAACATAATCTAAATTATACATATCTATATGTAGACATGTTTTTTAAATATAAATCTATATCTTGCTTTCTATCTTTTTGTATAATCTCTCTCCTATATACATACAAACGACAAACTATTTTTTTGCATATCATCTACCTAATTAGATTGTAAACTCTTTGAGGCAGGGAGTATCTTTTGCACAAAGCAGGTGCTTTATATGAGTTTATTGATTGGTTGATTGATTATAGATAGATATAGTCTGTAATCTACATAAAATTAGATTTAACACATTATGATAAGTGCTGACATGCAGAGAAGGCACTAGCAATCAAGGGTTCCAAAAAGACCTCTAGAAGATAATACCTTGAAGAAAAACTAGGGATCGTAGGTGGTAGAAGTAAAGGAGTGAATTTGAGACATATTAGACACCTTGTAGTAAGATATAGAATCAGATATTTTGTTATTCACCCTTTACTTTTTGTTTTGTTTTGTTTTCAAAGCAGCATTTTCCTAATAGCTAGCCTTATAAGACTCATTTGTGACTATATCTCCCTACTTCACACAGCCTTGGAACCACTTTATTCTTCCTTTCTCCCTCTTCTCATAGTAGAATTATAACACAATAAATTCTGCTATTGTCCCTACTTTGGATGTGTCAACCTATTCCCCTACATTTGTACTCAATAAATCTATAACTTTCTGGATTAAAGTGCCTTTCTATGGCTACTATTTCCCTTTGTGTTTTATTTCCACCCTTAGACTACATGATCCTTGAAGATATGGACTTTCTTCAGTTTTATATGGGCATTTGCAGGACTTGACATTTGGTGAGCAATTAATAAAAATATTTTCATTTCTTCATGAATTCCTTTCATGTCTTTGAAACTCCATTGCTTAGCTCAGTATCTGGCAGAGAGTAGGGGCTTAATGGATACTTGTTGCTTAATTGTCTAGTACAAAATTAACCAAGATACAAGGAAGAGTAGATGAGTGAAAGAATAAATACAAGGATCCATGAGACATATGAAGGGGAAGATTTAATTTTCATTTGGGTTCTCTCACAATGGTTTTTTTGGGAAAAAAAGATAGGCTTCAACCATTGACATAATAAAATCACAGCATCTCAAAGTTGAAAGATAAGTCACATGACAACCAATCTATCCTCTACCATGATCAAGATTAAATTTTACAATATTATAGACAAATACTCAAGTCTTTGTTCAAATACCTATTAAGAGTGGGGCCTCCTCAGATACAGCATTCCATTTTTTAGATAACTCTACTACTAATAATAAGATAAGTATTTCCTCATATAAATCTACTTTTCTGAACCCCCTCCCCTCCTTTATTCCTTGTTTTCCCCTCTAGGCTCAAACAGAACAAGTATAATTCCTCTTCCACAAGACAGCCCCTTAACAACTTAAGTATAATTATTATGTTCCTTTCTTTTTCTTCTCTTCTTCAGGTTTAGCATACCTGGTTGAAGTTCCTTCAACTTATCCTCAGATATGATCTTAAGGCCATTAATGATACTGTTCACCCTTCTCTGAGAGGTTTCTAACTTATCCTTTTTAAAATATGGCAACCCAAACTGACTACAATAGTCCACAGATGAACAGGGCAGCTCACAGGCAGCTAAAAAACATATCTTTACTGAACAATTATTGTCTAGACATTCTTATCCTTTACTGTATTTGTAATGTTGATTTCTCAAAATGCAAGACTGCATTTATGCTTATTGAATTACATTTTCTTTAAATTGACATGATGTTCTAGCTATACCAGTGATTCCCAAAGTGGGTGCTACTGCCCCCTGGTGGGTGCCTCAGTAATCCAGAAGAACGGTGATGGCCACACTTTTTTTTGGTATTACATTCTATTCTGAGTTCAATAAACAGTTTCATAATTTCCAGGGGGCACTAAGTAATATTTTTTCTGGAAAGAGGGGCGGTAGGCCAAAACAGTTTGGGAACCACTGATCTAGACAGTAAAGATTTGTATGAACTCTAAGCACTAGGGTTACAAACAGGCAAAAGACTGGCCCTCTTCTTGAAGAACTTTGGAGAGAGAACACAAATAACTGTGTATAAGCAAGATGTAAACAGGATAAATTGGAGTTAATCAATAAAGGGAAGGCACTAGAATTATTAGAGTTCAAAGAGGCAAGTCTTCCTGTAGAAGGTACCACTTCATTTTGGACATAAAGGAAGCCAGAGAAATCAGAAGGCAGAGATAAGGAGAGAAAGCATTCCAGTTCTGGGGGAGGATCAGTAAAAATTCTCAGAGTTAAGAAGTGGAGAGTTTTGTATGAGGAACAGCAAGAAGGCCAGTGTCACTGGCTCATAGAATACATAGGAGGGATGGAGTAAGGTATAAGATGACTGGAAAGGTAGGAAAGGGTCTTGTTATGAAGATCTTTAAATTCAGGCAATTCTCTAAGACTATAACTTGCAGAATAGCTGCTGATCAGCTTTGCTAGAGGGAATATCCTATACCAGTTAAAAAATGATGGCATTTATGCCTTCATCCAAGTCATTAATAAATGTATGAAATAACAAATAGAGTGCCAAAAACAGATCCATGGGGCACTCCAATAGAGACTTCTTTTTAAGGTGACTCCAAAGGAATAATTAATACTTTTAAGAGCTCAGCAACCAACCAGACCCAAATCCATATAGTTGCCTCTGGCCCATGGGGAATAGTGTGCCCATCAATGGTCTAGACTAGTGATGGCAAAACTTTTAGAGACCGAATGCCCAAACTGCATCTTAGGCCCCATTTGAGCCACCTCCTTACACTAGACAGGGAAGGGAAGAAACACTCCCATTGGGCTACTGGGCAGAGGGACAGATCATATGAGAAATGTCCTCAGGTACAGTTGGAGAGGGGGAGGGGAGCAGCCCCCTCTAGCACACGTGCCACAGGTTCACTAACATGGGTCTGGACTTAAGAAAGTGATGGAGAAAATGTGAATTAAGCAGATTTAACTGAAAAGCACATCCTGAATACGTCTCCCCCTGGAGATTCAGTTGCTTACCAGTATGCTCCTGGTTCATTGTCACATTTTGGAAAGGATATGGAGAGTGTCTAGAGAAGGGCAACCAGAATGGCAAAAGGCCCTCCAGATTGTGCCATATGTTCCTTAGGGTATGGAGAGGAGGGCGTGCTGTCTCCAAATGTTTGGAAGGCTACCTCTTGGGAGAAGAATTCATCTTGATCTGCACAGCCTCAAACGACAGGATTAGAAGCAATAGATGGAAGGTGAGGGAAGACTTGATGCTGGGAGAACTTCCAAATGGTCAGAATGGAACTTCTGGACCACACGACCAATAAGAGCTAATGAATGAGACCTCTCAAACCTCTCCAAAACTGTAATCACACATAAGAGATACAAAATAAATGATAAGAGCCATAACAAAGGTGGTAGGGGCTGCCTGGGGAGGTGGAGTAGGTCCTTTCCCACTTCGGAGGGCTTTGAGGAAAACCTGAAGGGACACTTGCTGAAGATGTTATTGGTGGGAAGCTTCTTATTCTGTATGGGGGGAACTAGAAGACCTCTTGACTCTGACATTCGGTCATTCTGAAGCCAGTTTCCTTGAACTCTTCAAGTACAAACTGTGTTATGCTGTTTTTTTCTTATTACTTCTCAGTATATCCTTTCTTTTCCCCCCTCATTTTTATTTGTTTCTTCTTTTTATTTTCATTTTACCCTTTCCATTAAAAGAAATATTTTTGTCAGAGAAAGAATAATCAAAATAAGAATTGAATTGTCCATCCTTTTCTCCATCATCCCATCAATCCTGAGTAGCGGTCCTAATCCATCTTTAAGGTCCCTTTTGCCTTAAATATATATTTGAAAAAGTACCCCTTTTGGAGTTCTTGGTAGATTTCAACTTATTCTGACCTTTAGTATTTCTTTTTTTAATAAAACCCATACCTTCTGTCTTAGAAATGATACTAAGTACTGTTTCCAAGGCACAAAAGTGGTAAGAACATGCAACTGAGATTAAGTGACTTGCCCAGGGTCACATATCTAGGAAGTATCTGGGGCCACATCTGAACCCAGGATGTCCTGTCTCTACACTTGGCTCTCTATCCACTGAGCCACAGAGCTGCCTCAAACTTTTGTATTTCTGACAATATTCTTTTATGCCATACTCATTAACTCACCCTCTATTGCCTGTTGATGCTTCTACCTTTAGAACTTGTATCTTAAAAATCTTAGGTGTTAAGAATTGTCTCTGCATTCATATGGAGATTGCTATTAATAAAATGCCTATCCTATTAACA
The DNA here is from genome assembly GCF_016433145.1 of Gracilinanus agilis. NCBI lineage: Eukaryota > Metazoa > Chordata > Mammalia > Didelphimorphia > Didelphidae > Gracilinanus > Gracilinanus agilis. The sequence continues at coordinate 341,103,596 of NC_058131.1, read as the reverse complement.
TGCGATATCTTTCTCTAAAGGAGGGAGAGTGTCATGGGGGATAGAGATCCAGTATGACTTGAGTTCAAATCTCAACTCTGGCGCACACTAGCTGTGTGACCCTGGCCAAGTAACTTAATCTCCACATGATCTAGGCAACTCTGTAAGTATGTAAGTTGTAGAGAAGGTGTCCATCTGCACTGGTAGAGGGAGTGTTCTCACCTTCAAGTACAAGCTCTTCAAGTACAAGCCGTGTTAAGTTGTTTTTTCTTATTACTTCCCAGTATATCCTTTCTTTCCCCCCCTCATTTTTATTTGCTTCTTCTTTTTTATTTTCATTTTATCCTTCTTCTGTATCAAGTGCTGTATTAAGATGCTTCTCAGTATCAAGGAAATAATGAGTCTGATCCTTATTTCTTCTTCTAATACTACCCATACTGTTCCAGGGAGACTCCAGTATTCTTTGGTTGGAGGTCATACAATGGAAGATAAATGAAAGCACCATAACTCAACATAGCAAAAGGCATAACTAATGACAACAGTAGCTAGCATTTCAATAGCTTCTACTATGCGCCAGGCATAGCACTTTACAGATACCTTATTTGATCCTCATAACAAACCTGGGAGGGTTGCTCCCAGCAACCCCTTCCAAGCTCTTTTTCTCATCCCCCACATTATAATTGAGGAAACTGAGGCAGCAGAAGTTAAGTGACTTGCCCAGGTCACACAGCTAGTAAGTGACTGATTCTAGATCTGAGTTCTAGATTTTTCAACTTCAGTTTCATCCTTCTACCTACATACTTCTAACTTTACCATTTTTTAGTAATATTTCTAATTTGAGAGTCTGGCATGACTGCTATAACAGAAAGATCTGGAATCAGATGTCTAGAGTTCTATTCTAGCTCTGCTACTTACTACTTATGGGACCTTAGATAAATCTCTCCACATCTCAGTCTCATTTTATGAGAAATGTTCATCATTTGAAAATAAAACAAACTTTTAAAAAGGTGAGCACTGAATGAGAAGCTCTCCAAGATTTCTTTTAGCTGTCAATCCTATGACCTCATGATTCTTCACCCTAAGATCAGATATAATGAACCCCTTGACCTAAAGATGGCTTGTACTCGCAATGTAGCCCTTAATTCCAGGGTGTGGATATCATATAAACCAACACAGCAAGCCCTGTTGTTAATCTCACTTCCTAGATCCAGACTCCTTCCTTTTGTCTCACCCACATCGCCCTGGCACAATGGCCTCACAATTATTCTCTCCTATTTCTGATACGTCTTTCAAAACAGCTTATGACGATCTTCTTTATATATAAATCTGTTTGTGTCAGCACTCTTCTCAAAAAGTTTCATGACGTTCTATTGCTCAGCCAATAATTGTCACTAAGCCCTTAAGTTGGCATTCAAGACCTGTGAAACTGAGCAATATCCTCTACATCCAACTTTCTCTTTTATCTCACATCTTCTCTCTATTCCTTTCACACTCCAGCCAAAATGGACAATACTCCGTCTTGAATGATCTGTGTAGTTCTCATATTTGTTTTCGGACCTGAAAAGTATCTCTAGTCCTCTCCTACTCTGAATTCCAATCCAACATTTAAAGCCCAACTCAAATGTACTTTATTTTTAGCTCTCTGATGTACTTGTCACATATCATTATGTATTATACTTATCTGTGTTGGCGTCTCATCTCTTTACTAGCCTAAGAACTCTGCAAGGGCGCAGTTAGTGTATTATCGAAAAGTTACATCTGCGTTAAGACATAAGCGTAAAAATATATTATTTTCAAATGTAGCTTTATACTAAAGTAGACACAGGTCCAGATGGCCTCATATAGCTCTACTCTGAAGGAAATTTAAGTTCCTAGAATCTTAGAATCATAGATTTAGAACTGGAAGGGATTATAAAGGAACTTGAGTCCAACTCCTTGTTTTACAGATGAGAAAATTGAGTCACGGAGAGATCTCTGAATAAGAATGTTTTCCTAACATGCCATATTCTAGCTTGAGCTTCTCCTTCGGGATATAGTAGGATGGGCAGAGAAGCATAAAAGGGCTGGAGAGAATTTTAGCCTATGGCAACCCTGCCATAAGGAACATGTGATTATATTTGTGTAGTTATATTTTTCCCTTTGGTGGGATTTGATTTCTTTCTGACGGACACTTTCCAAAAAAAGCAAATATGTCCTATTTTCAATGAAGTGTGAGGCAGGCCTCTTCTCAGCGCTAATGGATTTCTCAGATGGGAGGAGCTGTATTGCAGGGACTGAAGGAAAAGAAAACTAAACAATGAATGGGTCATATACATTGTTCTTTCTGTGTCTTAATATTTGAGTTCCCAGGTTTGTAGCTCTGGGGGAAATCCTATACTTGTATAATAGTTGTGACTATGGAGAATAAAGAGAGATTATGTGTGTGATCATATGGTAATAGAGGAAAGTGGGATTTTGGCATGTTTTGTAATTTTTAAAATTTTTAAACAGAACTCTGTACTACATACCATCATGTGAGGGAGGAAAGGGTGGCTAGATTTCACTCCCTACCTCTGGGATTCAAGCCTCTCAGTATAGACTCAGCAGAAGAGACAGCCCAAACAGTATTTCACATGGCCTGCTGGGGAAGTCATAGAAGGCCATCCTGTTTTCCTTTGAGAAAAGAATCAAATTAGACAAGAACTATAATTATATTTACAAATTATCTTCAAATGAGTTCCTGGGTGAAAATTACTTCTGCAAGAAACTTGATTTAATGAGCAACAGTATAAAATGTTATCTGGAGAGTTGGGCCTTGAAGTCAGGAAGACTTAGATTCAAATTATGCCTCTGACAGAAATATAACTAGCATGGGGCAAAAGGTGCTATTCTCAGAGTGCTTACATTCAGCAGGATGCCTTTCTTTTTTCCAGGGTCTGCTATGCCCATTGGACATTCCCTTGCTCTGATAAACCCCATTCCCCAGCTTCCACCTTTTCTACTGTTTTTGTTCAAGTGAAACAATTCTTAGCTACAGCTCTGCTCTGACACATATTGGCTGATTGACCATATATAATTCACTTAAGCTCTCAGGGACCCAGACAAATCTCTAAGATGATGGATTGCCTATCTGCTTTGGTGGTAAGACTTGCCATTTTGGGAAGGTTCTGCCACGCTTATGAAACCACAGATCCAAATTTCTCCTAATCTCTCTTAAAAACACCCTATTTCTGTAGAGTTATAAGGTTTATGAAATACTTGTTTCACAACAATTTTATGAGGTAGAGATTGGAAGTATAGTTGTTGTTATTAAATCATTTCAGTTGTGTCCAACTCTCCATGCTCCATTTGTTTTTGTTTTTGTTTTTTTTTAGCATAGATGTTGGAGTGGTTTGCCATTTCCTTCCCTAGCTCATTTTGCAGATGAGAAACTGAGACAAACAGGGTTAAGTGACTTCCCCAGACACAGATAATAAGTGTCTGAGACAAGATTTTGAACTTAGGAAGATGAACCTTCCTGACGCTAGGTCTGGCACTCTATCTACTGTGCCACCTTGCTGCCCAGAAGTATAATTCAGCACCATTTCAAAGATGAGGAAATGGATTCAGAGAATTTGTTCAGTCACTCAGTTAGGTAGGAAGGAGTCTAGGATTTAGAGCTAGAAGGGACCTTTGATATCATCCAGAATAATCTTATTTTGCAGATAAGGAAACTGAGGCACAGACATGAAGTGAGTTACCTAAATGAACAAGATCATAACTTATAGCAGAAAAAAATCACTTTAAAGGGCATCGAGGACAAATCCTCCCATTTTTTTTTGAGGAAAGTAAGGCTCAGAAAGCGGATATGATTTTTTTCATTCAACTAGTAATTAACCTCTGCCAAATGCTTAACAAGCATGGTGCTTGGTACTGGGGATGCAGAGACAAAAAATGAAGCCATCTATGATCATGAGTTGTTCATATTCTATTGCAGGGATAAGGAAGGGCAATGTGTGCACAAGTAAGTAAACATGAAGTACTTACCAAGTACATACAGACTGACTTTGGGTTGTGAGAGGACACTAGCAACTAGAGGGGGACCCAGAGAGAGAGAATGATGCTTGAGCTGAATGTTAAAGGAGGTGAGGAATTCTAAGAAGTAGATATGAATACAGAGAATATTCCAGTTATAAGGAGTATCCTAGGCAAATAATCTAGAGAGAGGTGAATTATTATGGCTAGTTTGACTGGAATATAGAGTTCATGAAGAGCAATAAACAGGCAATAATCTTGGAAAGACAGAATGGAACCAGATTGTAAAGGGCTTTAAGTGTCAAACAACAGAATTGAATTTCATTCTAAAGGCACTAGTGAACCATAGAAGCTTCTTGAAGAGGAGAATGGGTTGACTACACCTGAATTTTTTTTCTTTTTGTTTTTAAACCCCTACTTTCCATCTTAGAATCAATGTGTATTGGTTTCAAGACAGAAGAGGGGTAAGGGCCAGGCAATGGGAATTTAGTGTTTTGGCCAGGGTCACACAGCTAGGAAGCATCCGAGGCTAGATTAGAACCCAATATTTTTTGTCTCCAGGCCTTTCTCTCTATTCACTGATCTACCTAGCTGCCCCCCAACTCCTGTGTTTTAACAATACCAATTTGGCAGTTTCTGAAAAGTGGAATGGAAAGGTAGACTTGAGGCAGGAATACCAATCAGGAGACAATTGCAATTAAAAGATTAAATTCAAGTTTCTAAAACAGAGCAGTAATTGTACTATTAAAAAGAAGAGGATGTTGGGAGCGGCTGGGTGGCTCAGTGATCTGAGAGCAGGACCTAGAAATGAGAGGTTCTGGGTTCAAATCTGGACTCAGAGACTTCCTAGTTGTCAGACCCTGGGCAAGTCACTTAATCCCATTGCCTAGTCCAAACTGCTCTTCTGTCTTGGAACTGATACTTAATATTGATTCTAAGATAGAAGGTGAGGATTTTTCCAAAGAAAAGGAAAGAAAGACTTCAAGTCTCTGTACTTGCTCCTTGGTATGGAAAGTAGGGTATTGACCATATGGTAATTGACATCTGTGTTATTTTCAGGCTTACAAAGCACTTTATATAAATTTTCTCATTGGAGCCTCATAACAACACTCATAACAAAAATACATAACAACTCATAACAACAAAGCAATTTCAGTTACCATCTCTCCTTTACAGATGAGAAAAAATGTGATGCCTGTAGACCAAGAGACTAGCCCAAATCAGAAGTGTGATTTGAATCCAGAACATCCTGACTTCAAGTCCAACATTCTATGGCCCAGGCCATATCCCTATCGCCTCTAAAATGCAGTAATTTTCTCGAAGGACTTTGCATCTACAAATCCAATGGTTCTGTTCACAGAAATCTCTCCTAACAGCCCCAGAGAAAGATTTTGAGAGGAAATGAATCTTTTCCTTCTTCTATAAACATCTTCCTTCTGTGTTAATATAAAATTCACTGATCTTGGCTTTGGAAGATGTTATGTTTGAATCCTGGCTTAGACACTTAGGTACTACATGACCTTGGATAAGTTACTTGAACTTGGTGGGTCTTGGTGTCCTTGTTTATGAGCTAGGAATAATATGTATATTATCTATCCCTTGAGGTCATGGTGAGAAAAGTATCACAAACTTTAAAGTGCTACTTAAAATGAAACAGAAATCATAACTGATTATGAGTAGAAAGAGTATTTGGATTTATATTCAGAGGATGTAAGTCCATTTCCCACATATTTGTTACTCCCTGCGTGACCCCAGGGAAATCACTGGCCTTCTTTGAGACTCAGTTTTATTCTCTGTCAAATGAGAGTTGGATCAGATGTTCTTAAAGGGCTGCCTCAGCTCTAAAACCAGATACTCTAAAACCAATCCTGTGTACTATTAAAAGAATCTTTGGGTGTCTAAGTGGTGGCAAACCTGTATCATAAGAAAAAGAGCATAAAATTGAAGAAACAAAGGATGGAAGGAGGGAAGGAAGAATGGAAGGAGGGAAGGAAGGAGGGAAGCAAGAATGGAAGGAGGGAAGGAAGGAAGAAAGGAAGGAAGGAAGGAAGGAAGGAAGAAAGAAGGAAGGAAGGAAGGAAGGAAGGAAAAAAGAAGGAAGGAAGGAAAGAAGAAAGGAGGAAGAGAGGGAGGGAGGGAGGAAGGGAAGGAAGGAAGGAAAGAAAGGAGGGATGGAGAGAGAGGGGGATAAAGGAATAGAGAAAGGGAGGGAGGAAGAGAGGAAGAGGAAGTAAAGAAGGAAGGACAATGCCACCTGCCCTTTTCATAATGTGAATCAAGTCTGCAGAACTTCATGCTGAGGGCCATGTCTTTTTGTCACATGTCCTGTCTGTCATGGCAGACTCTCCCCAATCCTCACAGTGAGCAGCACTGTCAGTAAGGAACTAGGGAGCTTGCATCTTTAATCACTGGCATGGATGGGAGGAGGAGGGGCCAAGTGAAGAAAGAAGCAGCAAAGAAAAGAGCAAAGCTGACGGAGATTGATCACATCATTTGAGCCAGGCCTGTAGCCTGTACACCTCAATCCAGTGCTGACACTAAGTAATGGGCACAGCTGAGATTATCGATAGCCAGTGGAGTGCAGGGTCTGGAGATGGACTTTATCAGCAAGGGCCCTGCAGATTAACCTCTTGGCCTCCTAATCGAGAGTGTTCTGGTCTCACCATTTATTACCTTGAAGGTCTGGAGGGAGGGAAGGACTGTCAAAAAGGCTGAAAAGACTTCTGAGGTGCTGTGTTTATCCATCTTGGCCTGTAACACAAGAAAGATGTGCCCTTCCCCCTTCTACCTTCCCCCCCCCCCATAATCTGAAAGGGGCAAAAACTGATATGGGGGGATTCTTCTAGTTTTGTTCCTGCTTGTGTCCAAAGGAAGCTGCATTGCCCTTGCTAGAATTTTCTACATTTCAGAGGCTCAGCAATGCTGCTTAAGAAGTACTCTGAGCAGGGGAGCTTAATTTAGGTCGGGATTGCGATACAGAGCTCTCCATCTTCTTATTAAGTGGAATCTTAATCATTGTGGTGCCCCTCTGAGCTTCCTCCTCTGCCTCTCTCTCTAACAACCTGAATCTGGCACACTTCCTTTCCCCTTTAACCCTGTGGAGCTAAAAATAATATCCTCTTGGAATGAGCCAAAAAAGAGTGAGTTGAAGGTGTTTAATTAGCAGGAGTGCGGAGGAGACAGAACCAGCCATCCCATTTTGCAGCATTTTCTCTGGGGAGTCAGAGCCAAACATCATTTGAACAAAATCCAGGTTTTCTTGCCTAGAAGATAGAGAATTCTGACTTACAGCAAAGGCCTGCCTAGTGACAATGATGGAAGTCAGCTGCTAGATCCCTGAAAGAAGGAATATTCTAGGGTTTCAGACAGAGAGATGGAGGACTCTTATTGGTTCCCAAAGGACCATGAATGTTAAATAGTAAGGGACCTCAAAGATCATCTAATCTAACTTCTTTCATTTAATGGATGAGAAAGATGAGCCACAGGGAGGTTAAATCACTTATTTAGGGTCATGCGGATGTTGGTCAGTGTCAGAGGCAGTATTTGAACCCCAGTCTTTTTGATTCCGGAGCCAATGATCTTTCTTTTGTTCCACATGGCCTCCCATTTCCTTGTGTTCTTTCTCTTATGGTTATTTTCCCTTGATTTGTAGGACAAATAGTAATAGATGGCAGTTATATAGTGCTTTGTAAGTTTACAGTGGGGATTCTTAACCTCCTTTGTATCAACTGTCCTCTTTGGCACTCTGGTGATGACTAATGTCCCCTGCTCAAAATAACTTTTGTTTTGTTTTAAAAATTCATAAGTGAAGTAAGTAATTAATTTTAGTTAATGGTTAGTAAAAATATAGATGTATGTGAGTATCTTTATATCTATCTATCTACCTATCTCATCCATGTTCATCTGAAATCTATTCATAGACCTCTTGTATCTCAGGTAAAGGATCTCTGCTTTATAAGATCCCTCACATATATGATTCTCACAGTCAAAGAAACAGGACCACCAATAGTGGTATTCCTGTTTCAAAGATAAGACAATAATAATAATGATACTGACAGCAGGCATTTATATACTGCTTTAAAGTTTGCAAGGCACTTTGCGAATATTATTTCATTTTATCCTCATAGTAATTGTAAGAGGCAGTTATTATTATGCTTATTTTACATATGTGGAAAACTGAAGCACAGAAAATTTAAGAGATCTGCTTAGGGTCACACAGCTAGTATCTTAGGTCTTCCTAACCCCAGGTCCATCACTCTATCCATTGTACCCCTGAGACACTTTTAAACTGACACCCAGAGAAACTAAGTGGCTTATCCATCCTCACATACCTAGCCAGTAAGTACTGATTTTGATCCCAGTTCTTCCCAAGAACAAGTTCCAAGTCCTTTTTCCAGCTACATCATCCTGCCCCTCATGCCTACACTATTTCTTCATCTTCTAGAGAGGCAGGCACCTGGTTCAGTGGATAGAATGCTATACCTGCAGACGGGAGAACCTGAATTCAAATCTGGTCTCAGATCCCTACTAACTGCCGGACCGTGGGCAAATCATTTAACCTCTGTCTGCCTCAGTTTCCTCTTCTGTATAATGAAAATAATAATTTCACCTACCTCCCAGTTCTGTCGTGAGGATCAACCAAATTAATATCTGCGTTTTATAAACCTTAAAGCACTGGCATTATATAAATACTGCTTCTGCTGCTATTCAAAGGTTATTAGAATTAGAATCAGGAGATCTAGGGCAAAATTCTGGTTTTTATATTATCTGCCTGAAATTTGCCTCCTTTGGCCACTTCTGAACCTTAGTTTTCTCATTCATGAAAATGGGAATAATAATATTTGTACAGCCAGAAATTGTGAGTAAAGTGCTTTATAAACCTTAAATTTTCCATAAAGGTCAACTATTAATATTCAGTATCATATTTCTCCTAAAATTGGTTAAAATAACCAATTAAGCTTTGGAGGGATTTATTTATTTTATTCATTCCAATACCATGGAAAGAGTGCTGCCTTGGAGTCAGAGAGGCAAAATTCAAAGCCAGGCTCTCTTTCTTACTACCTTTGTGACTTTAGCTAAGTCATTAACTTCTTTTGACTTCAGTTTCCTCATCAGTAAAGTGGGTTTTAAAAGCCAGAAAAATAATCCCTTTCTTCAATACCATCTATGTAGCTAGCTCTTTACTTCCCATATTCTTCTTTCTTTTTCCAAATTTTGAAAGATGTAGGTGTGCCCTAATGTCTTCGATTCCTGCCTAGGACTTCATAGCACCACTAGTTCAAGCCTTTTTCTAACTCTATTGTTCATTCTCATGTGAATTATCAGATGTGAGCAGGAGCAATGAAGATTTGGTGAGTCCTGATAGGTTCAGTTACATACTCTCCTATTCTATTCTCATTTATCTATCTTACCAATTCTGGTTTATTCTTTCTGCTCTATCCTATCTTATCTATTTCCATCTGATCTTATTTTATATTATGCTGTCTATTCTGTCCTATCCTATTCTACTCTATTTTGCCCTATTGTATTCCATTCAACAAAGATTTTTAAATAAACTACTATGTGTCAGTCACTTTAATGGACACTGGAGACATACACTAAGAAATAAAAGAGGCAACTATGTGAACACTTCCTAGCTGTGTGACCTTGGGAAAGTCACTTAACCCCAATTGCCTAGCCTTTACCATTCTTCTGCCTTGGAACTATTACTTAGTATTGATTTTAAGATGGAAGGTAATGGTTTAAAAAAAGAAACAAAATAGTCTCTGTCTTACATTCTATTGGGGAGAAATAACATATAGTCAGATAAATAAATACAAAATATTATTATTATTATAACTAATAATAATACAAAGCATTTATATAGCACTTTAAAGTTCATAAATTTCTTTACAAATATCATCTCATTTTATTCTCATAAGAACTATGGACAATATTAAGTCCAATACATAAGAGGAAAACTGAGGCTTAGATAAATTAAGCAATTTGCCTAAGGATACACAGCTGGAAAGTATCTGAGACCAGATTTGAACTTAGCCTGATTCCAAGTCAAGCCCTGGATCCACTGTATCACCTAGCAATCAACAATCAAAGTGATTTGGGCAAGAGTGAGTTAAGTAATAAATAAATAATAACAAATAAATAAACAAACAAACAAATAAATAAATAAAAATATTCAACAACAAAAAAAGAGTGAGTTAAGTAGGTAAGGAGCACTGATAACTGAGAAATAGCAAAGGAAACTCCATTATGTTTCCAATGTACACTAGAGGAATAAAATGCATCTCTAAATTATCCCTATTTGACCAATATACAGCCACCTCCAAAATCTACAAAGGCAGTCACCAACCAACCTTGGGTCTTTTCTTCTGTGGTCAGTTATCAGAATTCCTTCTACCTGCTAATGAATTTTATCACATGGGAACACCTCTATAGAGAATATTTAAATAGATAGATAGATAGATAGATAGATAGATAGGATAGATAGATAGATAGATAGATAGATAGATAGATAGATAGATAGATAGATAGATAGATAGATAGATGTAGATTATCATCTCTATTATGAGAGCTCCCAGGTATAAATATACATATTTGTAACTGGAAAGGTCCTTAGATTCCCTGTATCCTAACTCCTGTCTTTTATAGCTAAGGGAGCTGACTCTGAGTCTGAAGAAGTTATTGCCCAAGGTCATACAACCCGTAAGCAGCAGAAGTGTGTGTTCATTCCATTGTCATATACTATTATTGTATAACATCACTGAAAACAAAAGTCATTCTTTCTGAGCTTTTCCATTCCTCCCCAATTCCAGCCTTGAAATCTCCCTATGATTTTTTTTTCTCTTTGCTCCAATCTCAGAGGAAACAATCCTCTTTGCCAATGAGGCCAGACCTACTTTTGTCCTTGATCCCATTCCCCTGTATCTCCTTTTCTAGTTCCCTCTCTACTAAATCTCTACCTATTCCTAATTTTCAACCTTTTCTTACTCACTAGACCTCCTTCCTCTTTGTCTTCAAACATTCCAAGACCTCTGCTAATGTTAAAAATAAAATAAATCTTGATTTGACCCTACCATCCCTTTAAGGTATCATTCTATATGTTTTCCTATCTATGATTTATCTCTTATTCACTTATCCAAGAAAGTGGTTTATCTATTTTTACACCTCCCCTCCATTTCTGAAACCTTATGCCCACCACTCAGAATTGCTCTCTGAAATATCATTAAATGATCTGTTTTTTACTGAATTCAGTGATTTGTTCTCAGTATTCATCCTTCTTGACATTTGACTACCTCCGCCTTCCCCCCAGCAAATCTCTTTCCCTTGAGTTTTTGTGATGATACAATACTGGTATTCTTTTCTATCTTTAAGACCGTTTTTTTTTGGTCTCCTCTGCAAATTCATCATCTATATCAGGGGTCGGCAACGTATGGCTCTCAAGCCATATCTAGCTCTTTTGAGGGCCAGATATGGCTCTTTCTGCAGGAGCCATAAAGTCAATTTTTTTCCAGGCGCTGTTACAGGAGTGCGCACTGTGAGCACTGTGCGGCTCTCACGAAATTACATTTTAAAAAATGTGGCATTTATGGCTCTCACAGCCAAAAAGGTTGCCAACCCCTGATCTATATGATGAACTCCTAATCCTCACCTCTCTGATTTGGTAGAACCCTTTCCTCTTCTCTCTCTATACTTTCCTGGTAATCACATCTTTCCTATGAATTTGATTATCATCTCTATGATAAGAGCTCATTAGTCTACACATGTAACCTTCATTTCTTTTCTGAGTTTCAGTCCTCCCTTTCTCTGGGCCTATCTAACATTTCCATTTAGATAACCAATAAACATCTCAACCTGACTGTCAAAAACCAAGTATTATCTTACCCATCCCTTCTCTTAATGTCCTAATTTGTTGAGGGTGCAGGGTATGCCTTCTACATCTAATATACCCTCTGTAGAGGGTCTTCTATACCCTCTGCATTGATACCTTGACATAAATTTTTGTTTGGTTCATAGTAGATATGGCCCTACTAATGCCACCATCTTTTTGGTCATCCAAGTTTACAACATAAAAGACTTTTTCAATTCTCTATTTTCACTTATCCCTTATATCCAATCAGTTTCCATACAGACTCATTATACATATCTTTCTCTTTAATCATGCAAAAAACATCCTAGTATAGTAACCTACATACTTCTTTCTTGGATTATGGCAATGACTTCTTGGGACTCCAAGAATCTAGATATTTCTCTTTTCATTACATCCTCTATTAGAGGATTAGAGTACTAGAGTATTAGAATCTACATTTTTTTAAAGTTTATTTAATTAATTAATTAATTTTGAATATTTTTCCATGGTTACATGATTCATATTATTTCCCTCCCCTCCTCCCACCCCCTCCCATAGCCAACATGGAATTCCACTGGGTTTTACATGTGTCATTGATCAAGACCTATTTCCATATTATTGATATTTGCACTAGGTTGATCATTTAGAGTTTGCAACCCCAATCATACAACCCAATCATATCCCCATCGACCTATGTGATCTAGCAATTGTTTTTCTTCTGTGTTTCTACTCCCACAGTTCTTTCTCTGGATATGGATAGTGTTCTTTCTCATAAGTCCCTCAGAAATGCCTTGGATCATTGCATTGCTGCTAGTACAGAAATCCATTACATTTGATTTTACCACAGTGTACCTGTCTCTGTGTACAATGTTCTTCTGGCTCTGCTCCTTTCACTCGGTATCAATTCCTGGAAGTCATTCCAGTTCTCATGGAATTCCTCCAGTTCATTATTCCTTTGAGCACAATAGTATTCCATCACCAAGAGATAACACAATTTGTTCAGTCATTCCCCAATTGAAGGACATTCCCTCATTTTCCAATTTTTTGCCACCACAAAGAACACGGCTATAAATATATTTGTACAAGCCTTTTTTCCTTTCTCTCTCTGGGGTATAAACCCAGCAATGGTATGGCCAGATCAAGCAGCAGGCAGTCTTTTAAAGCTCTTTGGGCATTAGAATCTACATATTCTTAAAAACAGGTCTGACTGTCACTTTGCCTAAGACTCTTCAGTAGTTCCCCATTTCCTTTAAGTTAAAATAGAAATTCCAATTTTTCATTTAAAGCCCTTTACATATCTGACCTCAGTCCATTTATCTAGGCTGATTACCTATTACTTCTCCAAAAGTCACTCTAGGATCTAGTCAAACTGCCATTACAAGTCTCTTCTCCTTGGGTTCCCTCCTGAATTACTCCTGCCCTTCTGTCTAGGAGTTTTTCTTCCTGCCTAAGAAACCAGAGCTCAGGATTACATTCCTCCAGCTCTTTCCCCTTCTTCTCAAGCAAGGGAACTAGCTGGCATGACAGTGAGCAAGAAGGAAGAGGAATCAGCCAAGAGAACCAAGGAAGTCATGTGAACCCCTTTCTGTGTGTAGACATAGCCTCATTGCCCTTGTTTCCTAGCAGAGCCAGAAAATAAGGTACTTCTGTAGGTCCCTTCCCTTTGTTTTCCAATCTTTGAACTTGGCATTGTAGTCAAAAAAACTCCGTGTATGTGTTTGGCCCTTAGGGATGAACCATTAATACATGGTTGCACTTGAAACATTAAAACATCTAATCCCCCCTGACAAGAAGCCCAACCTCCCAAGTTCATTATCAACTGTTTTCAAGCCCGCAGTGTCAAAAAGCAGCAAAGGATGCGGGACTTTAAAGTAGTTAACTTTGTGCATTTCAAAACAATCTCAAAGGAAATCACATGTATTAAAAATCAGTTCATTATTCATTGTCTGTAAGTATGACCATAAGACAAGCTACGGCTGTGCTGGGAAGAGGGGAAAGGAGGGGAGGGAGGCTGGCTCCTCCGCCATAATGATCCCCACATCAAACAGAAAGGAGCCTGCTACTCAGGGGAAGCAGCAGGCACCTGGGGCCCTGGTAATGAAGCCAGAGAGGTGTTCCTTGTTGTGCACATCCGACATCTAGCCCGTTTCTGCGTGACCTAATATGGGCCTGTAACAAGACGCCTTCTCATGTGTGTGCATATACGTGTGTTTGTGTGTATGCATGTGTGTGTGCATGTTTCAGGGTAGGGAAGAGAGGAGGGCAGAAAAAGGATAGTAGAGGAGGAAGCCCGCAGACAATTGAGGTTATACCAATTGTCCAACGAACACAAAGCTTTGCATTGTGTTGGGCAGTAGCAGAAAGGCTGACAGAGAGCTCTCTTCCTCTCTCTCCTAGGCAGAGGTGAGCCCTAAGGCCATGTCATATCATCTTGTGGCCGTGGAGCCTATATTTACCCAAGGGTTTGGATGATGAGAGCCCTGGACTTGGAGTCAAGAGAATTGATTTTGGATCCCAGCATTGCCTTGCTCTGATCTTGTGACCCGAACCAGACAAGTCTCTAAACTCCATCTGAGTCTCAATAGTCTCACAGTAGGCACTATAGAAATGTTAGTTATTATTATTGCTGTTGTTTTATCAATATTATTATTATTACTATTATCTGAGAATGGAAGAATGGGGATAAAAATGCTTCGTAGCTTTGTTGGGAGGCCCCTAATAGGACTGTATTTCCTAAAGAACATGGATTTCAGAATGAGAAAACCTGGGTTCAAATCTCAGTGGTGCTACTGTGTCTTTAGTTCTATTTAATTCAATTCAACAAACATTTATTAAGTGCCCACATGCCAGGCACATGCTGAGTTTCCTTCTCTGTGGGAGGGTAGGGAAAAGGCGGGAGGATAAGTTGGATTCCATGAATTCTACAGCCCAAGACTACATTTAAGAATATTTTTATCAGTTTGGAGTTGGGAATGGTGTAGAAGCCAGTGCAACCATTAGTATAGTTTGACCTTTGCTCCCCTAAAGGTTAAAGCAATAATAGTTGTACTACGCAGCACCACAAATGGTAATGGTCACAGTAATGGTCACAGAGGGGGAGAAACATGTTCCTCTTTATGGTGATGCTCTGGACCCAAACCCTGCTTGTTCCATCATTCCTGTTCTATTAAAGCTTCATTCAGTTCCCTACGAGGTTACCTCTTTCTCCAAACACCCCCCATTCTCACTGTGCAGAGTGGCTTATGGCTTCCAGCTTTCAGTATTCAGTACATGGGCTACAGGCTCCTTATCAATAAAAAGCTTCATTTCAGGAGCTTGAACTGAGTAAAAACCCTGCAGGTCTGTTGCGTTTTGGTTTGGTTCAATAGCTTTTGAGAAGATATATTATAAAGAAAACAACAAATCTCTTTAGTACTTTAGGAGCTACAAAGAGCCAGTTGTGGTTTAGTGAAAATATCCCTGGATCTGGAGTCGTCTTGGCTTTGAGTGTTGGCTGTATGATCCTGGGCAAGTCACTTAACTCCTGAGTGCCTCCAGTCAATGCTCAAATGTTAAGTTGCAGAGTGGCTGTCAATTTACACAAATAGAAGGAGTTCTTTGAGGGCTCCTCACAGAGATGAAATCATAGGTTTTATGGTACATTCACACAATCATATACTTGTAGCTCAAAACTGCACTATAACTTTTGGAACACCCTATATACATATAAAGTCAGTCTACATAAATTTATTTACATCATATACAGGTGTACATATGCTTATATCAGTTAATCAATTCAAAACATTATTTGCCCTCAAGGAAATCAATCAATCAATAAAATATATTGAGTCCCTACTATGTGCTGGGCATTTTGCTAAGTGCTAGGGTTATAAAAGGAGGCAAAAGACAGCCATTTCTCTTAAGGAGTTCAGTCTAATGGCTGAAACCAGATATCAACAAATATATACAAAATGATCTATACACAGGATAAATAGAAAATATTTCAATATTTAAGGGAGAAGCAATAGAAGAGGGATTGGAAAAAAGCTTCTTATAGAACTTGAAACTTAAAGGAAACTACAGAAGGCAGTAAGCAGGGGAGAAAAGGGAGAACATTCCAGGCATGGAGGACAACCAGAGGAAATGCCTGGAGCTAAGAGATGTAATGTTTTGTTTGTGGAACAATTAGGAGGTCAGTGTCACTGTCACTGGACAAAGGGTAAGGCAAAAGAAGACAGAAAAGGTAGCAGGGAGCTAGGCTATGAAGGGCTTTAAATACCAAACAGAGGACTTTTATTTGATCTTGAAGATGATAGGGATGAATTGGAGATTATTGAGTAGGGAGATGACATGCACAGACCTGTACTTTAGGAAAATCACTTTAACAGCTGAATAGAGAGGCTGGATTGGAGTGGAGAGACTTGAGGTAGGCAGACCTCCCCTCCTCCCCCACAGCAGGTTTTTGGTGATAATCCAAACAGTACATAATAAGGGCCTGTACTAGAGTGGTAGTAGTTTCAGGGGAGAGAATGGAGGGGGAAGAATATTCCAGAAATGGCACAAAGGTAAAATCAACAGGCCTTGGCAACAGGTTAGATAGGAAGGGTGAGACATAGTGAAGAGTTGACAATGAGGTTGCAAGCCTGAGGGCCTGAGAAAATGGTTTTGTTCTCTGTGGTAATAGAGAAGATAAATGTGGTAGGGATGGTTTAGGAGAAAAGATAATGAGTTCTGTTCCAGACCTGCTTAGTTTAAGATGTCTCCTGGACATCTAGTTTGAAATGTCTGAAAGGCAGTTGGAGATGTGAGATTGGAGGTTAGCAGAAAAGTTGGGGAAGGAAAGGCAGATTTAAGAATCATCAGCATAGAGACAGTAATTAAATCCATGGACTTGATGAGATCACCAAGAGAAATTATGTAGAGGGAGAAGAGAAGGCCTGGGACAGAATTCTGTGCACAATTACAGTCAGGTGGAGTGATCTGAATGAGGATTCAGGAAAGGGGTTGAGAAAGAGTGCTCATATAGGTAGAAGGACAACCAGAAGAGAATATTGTCCCAAAACCCTAGAGAGAAGAGAGTTTCAAGGAGTATTAAATGCTGTAGAATATTTGAGGTAGATGAGGATAAAGACAAGGTCATTAGGGTTATATATTCTGCATGATAATATATGTATGATCCAGATTGAATTGTTTTCTAGTTTGGGAGAGAGGGAGACAATTCAGATCATATAACTTGAGAAAACTTAGGCGGAAATTTGTTATTACATGTAATTGGTAAAATAAAATATCTTTATAATTTTAAAAAAGGCCATTAGTAACTTTGGAGAGAGTAGTTTTGCAGAATGATAAGACTGAAAGCTGGATTGTAAAGAGTTAAGAAGACCCTGAGAGGGGAGAAGACCTTTTTGAAGAGTTTAGCAAGACTGGCAAGATAAAGGGTATGACCATCTTTGTATTTGGCAGAGGTGGAGTGAACGAATAGGCCAAGAGAAGTGAGTAGGTTGAGTGTTTAAGGATCAGTGAGTATATGTTTGAAATCCCCTTGTATGTGTGCAGATGAGGAGGAGCAAAAATTGCCCTAAACTCACTGAGGAAGGAAGGAGAGTGATTTGGAAGTCTTCAGACAACACCTACCATATTTTGATTCTATAGTAGAGATGAAAAGTATGAATCGGAAAGGGGGAGAGATTATTGAGTAATGGAGAGAGGGAAAGAACCTGGAAGTGGCAATGGGGAATAAGGATTCCCCATCTTGACTAGCAAGCTGAAGGTGCAATCATTTCTAGAAAGCGTAGCCAGAGAGTTTGTTTCATCAGGGGAATTCAAGGTTTCAGTAATGATTAGAAAATGGAAAGAATGGGAGAGATAGATATTTAGGATGAAGAGAAGTTTATTGCCCATGGAAGAGGTTTTCCATAGTAGAAAGGCTGAGTGGAATTTGGAAGAAACTTTGGGATGGGGGCAAGGAATGTTGATATGGGGACAGGAGTCAGGAATCAGGTGATGGGGTATGTGGCATGTAGTTTGGATGATGATCTAGTGCAGTGGTTCCCAAACTTTTTTGGCCTACCGCCCCCTTTCCAGGAAAAAAATATTACTTAGTGCCCCTGGAAATTATTATTTTTTAAATTTTAATAGCAATTAATAGGAAAGATAAATGCACCTGTGGCCATCACGGCTCCCTGGATGGCTGCAGTACCCACCAGGGGGCGGTGGCACCCACTTTGGGAATCACTGATCTAGAGGAATTCAGAGTCACTGGGATTTGGAGGCTATTTGCAGATCTGAGAATATTTATCAATGAGTGGAAATTGTCATTCTTTATCCAATAGGAAGCTGGAGATCAGGCTAGAAGTAAGTGAGGAATGAAATGTGTGACATATAGTCAGATGGGAAATGTCTTTGCTACTCCTTCTCCCTCCAAAGATTGAAGATTAGGCTAGAAATGGTGAAGCAGATGATAGAAGTCCAATTTGCATAGTAAGAGAAAGAATTCTGTTCCCCCACTAATTTCTCTTCCTTCTTTCTCAAAGTAGTTACAGTAAGAGAAGAGAAGCCTGGGGTTAAATTCTGATTTGGGACTAGAAATGGGAGGTGGAAATTTCCCTTTGTTGGCTTGGATGTAAGTCATTGGTTTGGGTCAGATGGAAGATGCCCAGCTAGGCCTCTGGCCAACTTCCCTCAGGGGATGTGTACTCAGAATATAGAAAACATAAGGTGTTTGGTCAGTCAAAGGTTTGATTTCTCCTTTCACCTAAGGAGACTGGAGATGAGGTGGCAGCAGGGAATTATATTCTAAACATAATTGTTTCCCCAATAAAGACCTCTTTAGATGCCTTCTTACACTGTGGAGGTAAATTTAGGGCCTCAAAGTCTATGCAAAGGAGACTGCTTTAGCAAGTGTTGGGTTGGAATCTTTTACAGTAGGAATGCAGGTTATCTACTGTATGTCCATCATTTATCAGGAGTTAAAATGTATACAGAATTCCCTATACAAGGGTATCCACCAGTTAAAGGTTTCTTTTTTCTTTTTCTTTTTTTTTTGTTTCTGGCTATAATGATTGATAAAGATTCACTAAGGTTTGAAATGTTTTAAAGTGTGTTTGTGGAAGAAGTACTCACACTGGCAAATTCATGGAACCTTGAACTATTTGAAGTTTTATTGATATCATTAGAAAAATGTATGACTATTGGGGACAGGTAGATAGCTCAATGGATAGAGAGCCAGGCCTGGATAGGGGAAGTCCTAGATTCAAATGTAGCCTTAAGGCATTTCCTAACTGTATGACCC
This sequence comes from Gracilinanus agilis, assembly GCF_016433145.1. NCBI lineage: Eukaryota > Metazoa > Chordata > Mammalia > Didelphimorphia > Didelphidae > Gracilinanus > Gracilinanus agilis. Next base: position 341,084,508 of record NC_058131.1, on the reverse strand, counting down.
TAAACTAGTCATTTAATCCCCCTTGCATAGTGCTCTTCTGCCTTGGAACCAATGCATGATATTGATTCTTAGAAGGTAAGAGCTATTAAAAATATATATATTGAAGTTAGGGATTATCTCACACTTCTGTATGTGCTTTCTAAGAGCCTAAGAAAGAGTCTTGTATATAGTAGGTACTTAATAAATATTTGATTGATTGACAGGTTATAAATGCAGAGAAATAATTTAGGAGATTATTACAGTTTTCTGGGAAGGCTGTAAAGGGTGCCTGAAGTAGACTGTCTGGGTGGGCTGTGAGAATGGAGAAGAAGGGGTGAATGAAAGAGTTATTCATAAAGCAGAATCAATACCTCTCAATGACTGAATGTGGTAATGAGAAAGAGAGAGAGGGAAGAGTTAAAGATCAAACCAAGAACTTAAGCCTGGGCTGCAGGGAGAACCATGATGCCATTGACATAAATAAGGAAACTGGGAGGAGGCCCTCTTTGGAGCTGAGGATTGGTGCTAAAATCAGTTGTTAACATGCTGAGTTTGACTTGCCAGGGAGACATTTGGAAGTAAGGCCTAGCCATCAGTTGGAAACTCCTTGGGGGATAAATTGTAGCTCTAGAGCAATTCTGGTCCTAACTCAGCCAGCCCAGCAATCATCCCTGCCTGCCAGTCACCCATCTCCCCAACAACCTCTGCTCAAGGGCACTTACTGTTATCCAGGAAGAAAACAGAGCCAAGTGGGCTTTGGGGCCTGCAGGGTGTGAGGAGATGTTGCGCAGATATAGTTTCAACCAGTCACATCTCAGCATTTCCAGAAATGTAATACTCCTGGTGTCGTCACAGCAACCTGGCTGCCCCATCGCCTTCAGAATAAGAAAACTTAAGTGTATTTTTAAAGGCTTGGACAGGTGTCTCAAATGGGTCAACTGTTCTGGCCTTTCACCTTCATGCCAAGGGATAGGGCAGATTCCATGGGCAGACACTGCCTCCCATTGGATACCTCATTTTCCAGGCTGTCCTGTTTCATGACAAAGGAGTTAATGGAGGAATTCACAGACTCTCTTGTGAGACGAAGCCCTGTAAACCTGTTGGATGGGTAATTTAGCCTCTGCTAGCTTCTTCTAAAAGATCTGAAGTAGCCACATAGTTACCTTAATATCATTCTCCCTTTGTCAACATAGATAAAGCCTTTATGGATCTACTTCATTAAGGAAAACTCAATCAACTGGGTCGATTTCCTTGGTGAGAGTCCCTGCCTGTTCATTTACTCAATTTATTTTGTTCTTGTTATGAGGCCACAGATGAGAAAAGTGCCAAACACAAATGGAGTCTACATACACCTGGAAAAGATTTAAAAAAAAAAGCTGGGGGGTGGTGAGGGAAGGGACAGAAAGAAGGGGAAGACATACAGAGAGAAAAAGGTAATGGAGGGAGAGATAAGACCAATGAGGGAAAGAGAAAGAGGAAGGTAAGGAAAAGGAGAGAAAGAGAACTTAAAAAGAATGAAGAGAGACGAAAGAGAATGAAGAGAGACAGACAGACAGACAGACAGACACAGATAAAGAAGCAGAAAAAGATAGAGTCTGAGAGGGAAGTGAGGCAGAGGAAGACAGATTGAGACAGAAAAAGAGACACAGAGAGAGAAGACAAGGAAGAGGAAAGGAAGAAAAGGAAGGAGGCAGAGGAATGGAAAAAGGAGAGAGAAAATTTTAGCAAAAAGGGGAAGGGGAAGAAGAAGGGAGGGAAAGAAAGAGGTGGACAAGGAAACTAAACAGGAGAGAGACTCTGATCACATAGTCACACATCTGTTGTACAACTGTCAACAGCTTCTTCCTATGTGTATTTGGCACATGGTCTGCCACATAGGCATGAAATTCATGTGATGGCCAAAAGTAAGCCTCGCCTCACCAACTATAGGCAAACTTCAGAAAGGAAATTTGGCCAGTGAATGAAGTAGAACAGAAATAAGCTGCTGTTTGATATACTTTCAAAACAGGTTAAATAGTGGTGATGGCAATGCTGTCCAGAAATGATGGACATGCAGCTTGATCATTCCCTTCATAAAAATATGAGCAATGACTGGTGAAACACACACACACACACACACACACACACACACACACACACACACACATATTTTGGTTGTTCAGTTGTTCTATTGGGTCTAACTCTTCAAGACCATGAGATACCAAACGTTTTGTCCTCTACTATTTCCAAAATTTGTCCAATCTCGTATTCATTGCTTCCACGACACTATCTATCTAATTCATCTTCCATCATCTTTTTCTTTTACCTATAATCTTTCCCAGCATCAGGATCTTCTCCAATGAGTTCTATCTTTTCAAAATGTGGCTAAAGTATTTAAATTTTAGCTTCAATATTTGACCTTCCAGTGAGTAGTCTGAAATAATTTATTTACCTGATATAATCTCCTTACTCTTGAAGGGTCTCTCAAAAGTCTTCTCCAGCACCACAAAAAATAAAGTCTTTTCTAGTACCACTGAAAGTATCAGTTCTGTTTTATTCTAGTTCTCACAGCTATACACGTACACATATACATATGTTCTTTATTTTTTCACCTACTTCTCTTTCTTCATCATTAGATCACTTCAAATTTTTATTCATCTTCCTTCTCTCCTACCTCCCTTCCTTCCTTCCTTCCTTCCTCCCTTCCTTCCTTCCTTCCTTCCTCCCTTCC
>NC_058131.1:341051577-341081491 GCF_016433145.1 Gracilinanus agilis | reverse complement strand
CTTCCTTCCTTCCTTCCTTCCTTCCTTCCTTCCTTCCTTCCTTCCTTCCTTCCTTCCTTCCTTCCTTTCTTCCTTCCTCCCTTCCTCCCTTCCTTCCTCCCTTCCTTCCCTCCCTCCCTCCCTATCTGTTCCCACTTTTGGGATCCTTTTAAATCATACCCTGCCAAATATATATCTCAGAATCAATCAATATTTTTTCATACCTTTGTATACCTGCCAGACTCAGTTAATGAAGCCAGGATAATAGCCAGACTCAAGGCTTCTGCGTTCCACCCTGCAGTTTCTGTTTTGGCATTGTCTGTATACTCATGGGCATTCTGAACACTTTCACATGAACACATAGCTTTAAGAGTCTCAATCCCAAAGATTTTAACCTTCTCATAGATATATACCGAGCCTCAATTTCTTGATGAGAAGTCCTGGATGTAGATACCCAGTTACTTGCCCACATGTTCTTCTGGACTGCTCTGAATCCTTGGCCTTTGTTGCAATGTTACTGATAACTGTATCTGAGTTTTTTCTGCTCTTTCAGGAATACTTATATCAGAAATTATGAGACCCTTCTCACAATAATAGCAATCCACTAAACAAATAACACCAGCAAAAAAAAATCTTTTAAAAAATTGGCAAAGAAGTAAATTGTGATTATGTTTACTCTTTTGACCCCAAGGTTAATTCTCAGTTTCCCAAATCTTTTTGTTGTATAACTAATGAGGGCATTTAAATAAACAAGACCTTGCCTCCAGGATAGAATATCAACACCAGTATAATCCACTAGTTTACTGACTTTTGATGGGCATTAGTTGGTTGATGGAAATTAGCCAGAATACATATAATCAAGGAATGAAAGAAACAAAACAAAACAAAACAAATCAGGAGAGGAAATACTTCAAGTCCTAGGATATCAGTGCTGGAGAGTCCTGGAAAGACAGTCAATTTAAGCTCCTCCTTTTTGTAAATGGAGAAACTACAGATAGGAGATTAAAATATTATTTATTTCCTCTCTCAGGAAAAAAATATTGGTGCTTTTTTTCTTTTTTTCCAGAAAAAAAGTCAAAGATTTCTGCTAGTCTAATTCAGTTAGTAATTGTTGACATTGCAAAATAAAAATAAAAACTGTCAGTTAGATCTAGACTATACATTCCAAAGTGGGGAAAGGAAGGATAAGGAAAGCTATATCACCTGATATAGGAGGGTATTGCACAGGGCAGATTAAGTAGATCTTGTTCATATTTCCCTGGATTTTAGCCTGCTATCCGTTTTGTCCCAGGTTATGACGGGGGAAGAGGGTGGGTGTATAAGACATAAATTCCAGTGACCTCAACTCTAACCCCTCTTCCAAAGCCTTGCTCCATCCAGGTGCAGAACCAGAATTTAGCTCTGCCCAGTCTGATTATGCAAAGCTAAAAAAATGAGTTCTGGGTCATCAGAGACTCTAGCATAGGCCATGCCTACGCCAGCCGCCCATCATCAAACACGAACACCTTATTTTCCAAAGCTTCAAAGGGCCACTTAAGGGGGACCTTCATTTTCCAACAAGCCGCCAGCTGAAGGGAAAGTGTTGTTAAACTCCCAGGCTGGCAGAGCTGAGTTTACACAGATGGAACAGTTAGCACAGACCACAAATACCAGCAACCAACCGGTTTCACACTTCTGAAGACAGAGAGGAGGGAATAACAGCGGCTGGCCAAAGAAAACAGACTCTATGGAAAGCTGCAAGCTGCTGCCTGAAATTTCAGCTGTTACTGTTCTTCTCCCACTCGTTCTGGGGGAGATAGATAGCCCTCCTCAGCAGAGCAGAAGCCCAGGGCTCTCATGCCCAGTGATTTCACCCTCCTTGGGGAAAGGGGAGGACGAGGGCACTTCGTGTCCAACCACAGAGCATACATTGTTTGAAGCTCCATAAATTTGGTTTCCATGAAGACTGTGTTTCTGCAGGGGGCAGGGAGGAGGAGCCTCCTCTCCTCCCTCAAATGCCTTGCAATTGAATTTCCCACAATATGACTTCTATGGCATTGGGTGTGCCCTTTCCTTTGCTCTGCCCCAATTCTTCCAGGAAGAAGTAGATTTTTTTATTCTCCAAAAGGGATGAAAGGCTTCTCCTCTGTCATCCTGACCCCTCTCCATCCACCCACACCCTTCAGTTCAAGGTGAAGGTGATCAAAACAGTTTTTAAAGTCCTAATGGCAAAATGGTTGTTGCTGTCCAGGGATGGGTGACATTTCTGGCTCTGACCACAGTAGGGCCGAGAACAATGTTTAGGAACAAGACTTGAATAGTTCCCCAGCCCAGTGTGGTTAGGACATGGCTGGTGTCCACCTCCAGTGTGGACACACTTCATGAACAGTGGGGGATGAAAACATTTTCCTGTGGGTTAACACAGAAATATACCATGTTAAGGTTTTGGTTGCTCTTTTAGAAATTAAGAGAAAAAAAATCCATAGGCATGAGTGAGACAGACCATCCTATAATCATCTCTATGCCCTCTGGTTGGAAAAAGATTGTCATAGGTAATTTCTTGGATTCACCAGGTCATCAATCCAGTTTTTCACATGTGAATTTTGTGTAGATATAAAGAAACTCTTAGTAATTCTGCTAGCCAATGGGTGCTTTGTTTTTTCAAATGTTTAAAATTTTGAGTGAGAAAAGGGGTACCTCTTTTGAGAAATGGGTATTCCTGAACCTCAAGCTATAAAAAGGGGAGAATACAGATATTGAGGGGAAAATCAATTCTGTGCCAATGAAGTTTTAGTTAAAAAAAAAAAAAGATGGGCCCATAAAAGGATGTTGAAGTAATGCTTAAAAAAAAGTTATTTTTCTGTCTGAAATAACATTAATGTCATATGTTGTACCTTTTTCTTAGCTTCTTCTCCCATTTTATTTTGCCTTTTATAACAATAGAAATCAAGAGAAGAGTATGTCAGAGGATAGAAAGTGAATCTACCTGAAGCAAAAGCTTGAGAGCAGAGAAAATTCATCAGTAAGTATAAGAGTCCTATTTAAGGGTTTCTCAATATGCTTACAGAGGTAGGCATAAAAAGAGCAACCAGAAAGAGTAGATAAGTGAAAGGTTTTGTTTTGTTTTGTTTGTTTGTTTGTTTGTTGTTTTTTTGTTTTTAATTACAAGAGGGACCTGAGAGGGATAAGTAGAAGAGAACCAAATAGCAAACTTTCATCTCCCTATTATTCTGAAACCAGTGATAGTTTTGCTTGAAGTAAAGTTACTGATTCTAGCAAGTGATTACCTCGTTCACCCTAAATTTCAGCAACTTTCTTGCGTTATAGGGGAATAAAGAAAATTGAATAGTTACATCCAGACAATTTATTTAGCAATGCACATAGTTGAAGAAATAAACTAGGATCAATGATTTCAAAACACAAGGAACCAAAATCTTAGTGTTTACATGGTTAACATATAACTTGGATGGAATAAAAAATAGAAAAAAATAAAAGCAAAATAGGATAATAGAGATTGAATTCCTTGGTTTCTGATTGGTGGAAGGGATTGGGGGATACTAAAGTGAGGAGAAAGGTAATTTCATAACATTCTTTAAATTAGGTGACCTTTGGGAAGGGGAATAATCCTCTGACTTCTCCAGAATTGGGTGACTTACGAATGCTGAAACTTAGCTTCACAAGATGGTAGATAAAGACAAAATAGAGTCACTAATGTAATATTTTAATGAAACATTCCCCCCTTTGATCCTGGGATTCTCAAACTATAGGATCACTAATTTTAAAGTTTTATCTATTAAGAATTTCTGGATAGAGTGGTAATTTACCTTAAAGGACATAAAAAGGATGAAATTAGGGGCACAAAGACTACAAGGAGAATCATAATCTTATATATATTCTAAGGAGTCAATACTTATAAAATAGGATCCAGACCAAACTATTTAGTGAGCTCTCTATGAACTACTTTGAAAGGGAAGATTTATATATCAGCAAGGAAGCTACGAAAACTTAGCAAACATAAATACCATGAAAGAAAAAGTCAAAGTAATACAATAATGATCACCTTTACTAATAACATTGTCTCCTTATAACCTGGTAACCCAATCCCAATCTCCATTTAATTAGCATATTTCACTTTGAGTCTCAGATGTCCCATGTAGTCATCTGGTTCTTGGAAACATCTAACTCTTGGATATTCTGGAGTATATCTCATTCTTAGAGCAGTTCTGAAGGAGGCTCTTAGTACAAGTTTTGCTTCTCTGATTCGAAGGTACTTACAGAGATTTGGAAGTAATTCTGTTAAAATCTGCTAAAACTGCAATTATCAAGACTTAATACAATTTCAGTACAAACTCCTAAATTTTTTTTCTGTAATTAGTCCATATGGTAAAGACCAGTTCAGACTTTATGATTCTAATCCTATTAATAACAGATCTATAAAAAGATTAAATCAGGAACCCATCATTCACCTGAAACTTCAGAAAATTTTAGGATTTGCAAATAACTTGTAGTTGGCTTAAAGATGGGAGGCCGTGGGTACAAATGTGGTCTCAGATACTTCCTAGTTGTGTGAAACTGGGCAAGTCACTTAACTTATATTGCCTAGCCCTTAGCATTTTTCTGCCTGGAAACCAATACATAGTATTGATTCTAAGATGGAAGATAATTGTTTTTTAATATATATTTAAATATTTATATAAAATACACATATATACTATATAGTTATATATAATGTATTACATATAATATATATGTCTATGAGGCCTGACTTTAAAGTTGATTCCTTTTGTCTCTTAAAAATTATAAGAGACTTCAAAATAGGAAAATAATCTCATTTTCTTTGCAATTATCAATAAAATTTTATGTCAAATCCTTGATCAAAGTTTGAGACCTTAGTACTAAAACATACTTAAGGCCTATATAGACCATTAGAAACTTAAAACAATTAAAATATATATATATATATATGTACACACACACATATTTATATATCTCCTAGGTCCTACAGAAAACAGGTTAATCTTAATGTTTTCTCAAAATTCATTACTCCATTTTATTAGAAAACTTTTCCATCTTTGTCTTATACTCTTCTTTTGAGGATATTATCTCCATATCATACTGAAACAATGAGATATTTCAAGAATTTAGTCTTAGACATGAATATATAACATTATCAGGAAGATAAATTCAAGAACTCATTTATTTAGTTGCTTAGGAAATGAAACTGAATATACATGCAGATTGAAATAACAAGATTTTTAATCCTTTCATCCTATTAGAGTAACTCAGAGATATTTTAGTATTTCAATGAAAAAACTTCAATTGTTTACTTGCCATGATTGTAGAAATTTTCTATGAAAGGAAAAAAAAAAGATGGGACATAATTTTAACAATATCAAGGCTGTACCCTCAACAGCAGTCTGATCTGACATGAGCTACAATCAGGGAAATGTTTTCTTACCTCTCTTTGATTCCAAACAATAGTCACAATTAGCAGCCATTTGTGCTACAAAGTTCCATATCACTCACAGAGTATCAAAGTCAACCTCAGAAATAATCAGGTGAGAAAATTTCCTGTTCAGAAAAAGGAAGCAGTGGGGACTTCCGGGTTAAGATGGTGGCTGAGTAGAAGCTGGGCGACTTTCTCTCCTTCCCAACCTATATAGAGTACCACCAAAGGACAAAAAAACAAAATAAAACAAAAAACAAAACAAAACAAAAAAACAAATCCAGATGAAAGAAGGGACCCCACAATACGGTGCAGTATCGAAGAAAAAAAAACAGAAAACAGAGGACAAACAATCAAAACATCCAAACCTTCCTCAAAAAATGAAAAAGGGTCACAAGATCTTGAAGTGTTCAAATCTGAGATTATGAGAAAGATGGAAGAGATCTAGCAAGAAAATAACAGTTTAAAAGGCAGAATTTCACAATTCGAAAGTGAGGCTCAGAAATCAATTGAATTGATAAGCAAATTGAAGACAAGAAATGACCAGCTGGAAGCCTTGAAGAACAACTTAGACCAGATTGAAAAGGAAAACTAAAAGATTATAGCTGAAAACCAGTCTCTAAAGAATAGAATTGGGCAATTAGAAGCCAATGATCTCTCAAGAAAGCAAGAACAAATAAAGCAAAGTCAAAAGACTGATAAAATAGAAGGAAACATGAAATATCCCATTGAGAAAATGACAGATCAAGAAAACAGATCTAGAAGAGACAATCTGAAAATCACTGGTATTCCTGAAAAAGCAGAAATTAATAGAAATTTGGACTCCATACTATAAGAAATTACACAGCAAAATTGCCCTGAAGTTCTACAACAAGAGGGCAATATACACATTGAAAGGATCCGTAGATCACCCTTTACCCTAGACCCTGAAAAGACAACCCCCAGGAATATAATAACCAAATTCAAGAGCTTCCAAGTAAAAGAAAAATATTACAAGAAGCCAGAAAGAGACAATTCAGATATCAAGGAGAACCAATCAGGATCACACAGGATCTGGCAGCCTCCACACTAAAAGACTGCAAGGCTTGGAATATGATACTCAGAAAGAGAACTGGGTCTTCAATCACGGATCAACTACCCATCAAACCGAGTATATATTTCCAGGGGAAAGTATGGGCATTCAACAAGATAGAAGATTTCCAATTATTTGCACAGAAAAGACCAGGACTAAATGGAAAGTTCGCTATCCAACCACAAAAATGAAGAGAAACATGAAAAGGTAAATAAGAAACAGAGGGGAAAGAAAGAAAACTCTTATTTTTAAATTTACTTCCTTAAGGGCCTTAATAAGATCAAATTATTTGTATTCCTATATGGAGAAATGTTATGTATAATTTTCAAAAACTGTATTCACTATCATAGTGTTTAGAAGAATAATTCATAGGGAAAGGTTGGAGCACTAAATGGTCTAACATGAGACGGAGTGGGGGAAAAAGAGGAGGGAGGTGAATAGTAGATGGCATCAAGAGAAACTTGAATAAATAAGAAAAATGGGATATTCTATACCATACAAAGAAAGCACGGGAAGGGGAGGGGATGAATACTATTATAAAAAGGAGAGGAAGAGAGCATTAAGAGGTAATATGTAAACCTTACTCTCAGTGGAATTAACCCTGAGAGGGAAGAGTAGCTACATCCATTGGGATATAGAATTCTATTTAACTCTACTGAGAAAGTCAGAAAGGATTAATCAAGAGGAGTAGGGGAGTGGGGAGGTCAAAAAAGGGAGGGGAGAAGAAGGTGGAGAGAATTCATTAGGCCTTAAAAATAAAAAGAGGGGAATAATAAGGGAGGGAGTGAAAAGGGAAATAAATCAAGGGAGGGGACAAGGGTTACTGGCTTAAAGCAAACCACTGCTTTAAAAGGAAATAGCATAAGAAGGGATAGAACTAGGAGAGGTTACCAAAATGTTGGGGAATACACAACTGATAATTATAACTCTGAATGTGAATGGGATGAACTTGCTCATAAAACTGTTACAAATAGCAGAGTGGATTAGAAACCAAAAACCTGCCATATATTGTCTACAAGAAACACATATAAGGTGGGTGGACATACACAGATTTAAGGTAAAGGGCTGGAACAAAATCTTTTGTTCTTCAAATGAGAAAAAGAAGGCAGGAGTGGTGATCATGATTTCTGACAAAGCCAAAGTAAAAATAGATATGATTAAAAGAGACAGGGAAGGTAATTACATCCTGATAAAAGTCAGTATAGACAATGAGGAAATAATAGTACTCAACATGTATGCACCAAATGGTATAACATCCAAATTCCTAAAGGAGAAACTCACTGAGCTCAAGAAGGAAATAGATAGTAAAACCATTCTAGTGGGAGATCTAAATATCCCTCTTTCAGATTTAGATAAATCAAACCAAAAAATAAATAAGAAAGAGATAAGAGAATTGAATGAAATCCTAAAAAAATTAGAGTTAATAGATATGTGAAGGAAAATAAATAGGGTCAAAAAGGAATACACCTTCTTTTCAGCTGCACATGGTACATTCACAAAGATTTACCATGTAATAGGGCATAGAAACATTGCAAACAAATGCAAAAGAGCAGAAATAATAAATCTAACCTTCTCAGATCATTATGCAATAAAATAATAATTAGTAAGGGCACCTGGACAGGCAAATCAAAAACTAATTGGAAATTAAATAATATGATTCTCTAAATCAAGTTAGTTAAAGAAGAAATCATAAAAACAATCAACAATTTCATTGAAGAGAATGACAATGATGAGACATCCTACCAAACTCTGTGGGATGCAGCCAAGGCAATACTCAGGGGGAAAATTATATCCTTGAATGCATGTATTAAAAAATTAGAGAGGGCAAAGATCAATGAATTGGGCATGCAAATTAAAAAACTAGAAAGGGAACAAATTAAAAATCCCCAGCTAAACACCAAATTAGAGATTATAAAAATTAAAGGAGAAATCAATAAAATTGAAAGTAAAAAAAGTATTAAATTAATAAGTAAGACTAGAAGCTGGTACTTTGAAAAAAAAAACCAAAATTGACAAAGTACTGGCCAATCTAATTAAAAAAAGGAAAGAAGAAAACCAAATCATCAGTATCAAAGATGAAAAAGGAGACCTCGCCTCTAATGAAGAGAAATCAAGGCATTCATTAAAAGCTATTTTGTGCAATTATATGGAAATAAATATAGCAATTTAGGTGAGATGGATAAATATTTACAAAGATATAAATTACCTAGATTAACAGTAGAATAAATAGAATACTTAAATAACCCCATATCAGAAAAAGAAATTGAACAAGCCATCAAAGAACTCCCTAAGAAAAAATCCCCAGTACCAGATGGATTCACAAGTGAATTCTGTCAAAACTTCAAAGAACAACTAATTCCAATACTATACAAATTATCTGACATAATAAGCAAAGAAGGAGTTCTACCAAACTCCTTTTATGATACAAATATGGTACTGATCCCAAAGCCAGGTAGGTCAAAAACAGAGAAAGAAAACTACAGAACAAAATCCTTAATGAACATAGATGCAAAAATCTTAAACAGAATACTAGCAAAAAGACTCAAGCAAGTGACCACGAGGGTTATTCATTATGATCAGGTGGGATTTATACCAAGAATGCAAGGATGGTTCAACATCAGGAAAACCATTCACATAATTGACCATATCAAAAAGCAAAACAACAAAAACCACATGATTATCTCAATAGATGCTGAAAAAGCCTTTGACAAAATATCACATCCATTCCTATTGAAAACACTAGAAAGTATAGGAATAGAAAGACCTTTCCTAAAAATAATAAACAATATATATCTAAAATCATCAACGAGCATCATATGCAATGGGGATAAATTAGGAGCCTTCCCAATAAGATCAGGAGTGAAACAATGATGCCCACTATCACCTCTATTATTTAACATTGTACTAGAAACACTAGCAGTAGCAATTAGAGAAGAAAAAGAAATTGAAGGTATTAAAATAGGCAATGAGGAGACTAAGCTATCACTCTTTGCAGATGATATGATGGTCTACTTAAAAAATCCTAGAGAATCAACTAAAAAGCTAGTAGAAATAATCAACAACTTTAGCAAAATTGCAGGATACAAAATAAATTCACATAAATCATCAGTATTTCTATATATTTCCAACACATCACAACAACAAGAGGTAGAAAGAGAAACACCATTTAAAATCACCCTAGACAATATAAAATACTTAGGAATCTATCTACCAAAACAAACACAGAAATTATACAAACAGAACTACAAAACACTTTCCAAACAATTAAAACTAGATCTCAACAATTGGAAAAACATTAAGTGCTCATGGGTAGGACAAGCTAACAGAATAAAAATGACCATTCTACCCAAATTAATTTACCTATTTAGTGCCATACCCATCAAACTACCAAAATACTTTTTACTGAATTAGAAAAAAAATATAACAAAGTTCATTTGGAAGAACAAAAGATCAAGAATATCAAGGAAAATAATGATAAAAAAATGTGAAGGAAGGGGGCCTAGCAGTACCAGATATTAAACTATACTATAAAGCAGCAGTCATCAAAACAATATGGTACTGGCTAAGACAGAAGGGAGGATCAGTGGAATATACTTGGGGTAAGTGACATCAGCAAGTCAGTGTATGATAAACCCAAAGAGCCCAACTTTTGGGACAAAAATCCACTATTTGACAAAAACTATTGGGAAAATTGGAAAATAATATGGAAGAGATTAGGTTTAGACCAACATCTCACACCCTACACCAAGATAAACTCAGAATGGGTGAATGACGTGAATGTAAAGAAGGAAACTATAAGCAAATTAGATGAAAATAGAATAGTATATCTGTCAGATCTATGGGAAAGGGAAAATTTTAAAATCAAGGAAGAGTTAGAAAAAATTACAAAATGCAAAATAAATAATTTTGATTATATTAAATTAAAAAGTTTTTGTACAAACAAAAACAATATAACCAAAATCAGAAGGGAAACAACAAACTGGGAAAAAAATCTTTACAATAAAAAACTCTTACAGAGGTCTAATTATTCAAATATACAAGGAGCTAAATCAATTGTATAAAAAAATCAAGCCATTGCCCAATTGATAAATGGGCAAGGGGTCAATTTTCAGATAAAGAAATCAAAACTATCAATAAGCATGTGAGAAAGTGTTCTAAATCTCTAATAATTAGAGAAATGCAAATCAACACAACTCTGAGGTACCACCTCATACCTAGCAGATTGGCTAAAATGATAGCAGGGGAGAGTAATGAATGTTGGAGGGGATGTGGTAAAATTGGGACATTAATGCATTGCTGGTGAAGTTGCGAATTTATCCAACCATTCAGAATGGCAATTTGGAACCAAGCTCAAAGAGCAATAAAAGACTGCCTGCTCTTCGATCCAGCCATAGCTTTGCTGGGTTTGTACCCCAAAGAGATCATAGATAAACAGACTTGTACAAAGATATTTATAGCTGTGATTTTTTTGGTGGCAAAAAACTGGAAAATGAGGGTATACACTTCAATTAGGAAATGGCTGAACAAATTGTGGTATATGCTGGTGATGGAATACTATTGTGCTCAAAGGAATAATAAACAGGAGGGATTCCATGTGAACTGGAAAGACCTCCAGGAACTGATGCAGAGTGAAAGGAGCAGAACCAAAAGAACATTGTACACAGAGACTGATACACTGTGGTAAAATCAAATGTAATGGACTTCTGTACTGGCAGCAATGTAATGACCCAGGACAATTCTGAGGAATTTATGGAAAAAAATGCTAAACCACATTCAGAGGAAGAACTACGGGAGTGGAAACACAGAAGTAAAATAATAGCTTGAAAATATGGGTTGATGCAGACATGGTTGGGGATGTAGACACTAAATGACCACACCAATGCAACTATCAATAATATGTAAATGTCTTGACAGATCACACATATTAAAACCAGTGGAAATGTGCGTTGGATATGAGGGAGGATGAAGGGGCGGGGGTGAAGGGGAAAGTAAAAACATGAATCATGTAACTGTAGAAAATTTTTCTAAAAAACTAAAATTTTTTAAATGTTTAAAATTTTTAAAAAAGAAAAAGGAAGTAGCATAATGGGAGACTGAGTCAAGAGGATCTAATCTTTTGCCTATGCAAAGTTGTCCCCTCAATTTTCCAGACACAGATATCCAACTGTAGCAGGTCTCAGACTGCACTCCCTTTGGGTGGCACAAAACATTCTTGGTGGACAACTGGCTTTATGACAATTATGACAATCATAACTAAAATCAAAACTTAAAATAGTATCAGTTACACTACCACAAGATTTAACTTCATATAGGGAAATTTCACTAATGACAGCTTAGGGCTAGGATAGTATTATTATTCTCATGTAGGAACAAATTGAGAATGAGCAATATAAGTGATATTTCATTTATCCTTCATTTATAAATTAGGAAAACATACATTCTGGAATTTTTACACATATAGCAAATACCTGATAGTGGTCTCAAAACCCCAGAAAAATGATTATTGTAGTAAGCTTCCAATCTTTATTCAGTCTTGAGGCAAAACTGAAATCTTTGAACCTAAGGTCTGTTGTTACTAAGTTGACTTAAAGATTTAACTTCAATACATACTACTTATTAACAAGCACAACTTCATAATTTTCATGAGATAATCAATCAATCTATTGAATAAAACTCACTCTTTAATATAAGAAAACTTGTAAATTTCCTCACTTTGGCTCAGAGAGATCCTAGTTTATTAAACTTCAGTACATTTAAATTTTAATCATAACTTTTATCATAAATTTTATAACAATTTTATTAATCAGCAGGATTTACAAGATCTTATAATCTTGCCCAAGTAGAAAGTCCCAAGGAACTACAAGGAGAAGGCCAAATTAAGAGAGATTTTCTTTTTTCTCTTAAACACTTGGTTATTATTATTATTATCCACTTTAAAACAAATATATCCCACTCAATATTTAAGTTTTTAAACATTTTAACACATTTTAACAATTCAATTTATAATTTTATAGTATACAGAAAAAAAAGAGAAGTTATCTTTCTAGTAGCATTTCTGATACAATGATTTCCCAAATTTCATAATATAAGAAAAATGCTAGAAACACAACAATAGCATATGCAATATCTTATTTTTAAAGCATGAAACAAACCTTGTCTCTAGTGATATCAATTTACTGAAACATATTTCTGAAGTATCTTACATAGAAAAGTATTCATTTGATCATTTTTGACATTCTCTGCTGATTGCATTGAAGACCAATACAGAATACTTACATTTACTAATATTTACATTATATGAGTTATATAATACGTATTATATTGGATATTGTTATGTCCCAGGTACTCTGTTAAGCACTTTACAATCATATGAACCTCACAACAATCCTGGGAGTGCTTTTATTTATCTCTTTTCCAGATTAGAAAACAGAGGTACATAGAGGTGAAGTAACTAGCATAATGTCAGAAAATTAATAAATTTCTGAAATCGTGTTTAAATTCAAATTTTCCTGATTAATGCATTTTTCATATTGCTAAATAGCAAATGTAATTTAAGTTCTGATTTTCTATATTAGTTAAGCAACTGAAGAAAAGCAAGTTTTGACTTACCATCTCAGACCTTAATATTTAAAAGCTTGATTTTCCCAACAGCCATTTTCTGTTTACATTTCAAATTTCAGGATCTACTATTTTTCAGTTAGCTCATTTTTAAAAAATAGTGATGGCATTTTTTAAATCACCTCCCCAAAACCAAAACAAATTAATTTCTGATTTTTTAAACTAGCGCCACCTAGTACTTAAAGTACTTTTACCCATTAAAAAGATGGGTAAAAGATACATCTTCCTTACCCTGAGGCTTTTCAGTTTTAACCCGGGAAAAGTTACTTATTTTTAAAAGTCTTTTTTTTTTTTTTTACAAAGGTCTTTAGTATAAGTATTTACACAGGATCAAAGAAAACAATTTCTTCTTAGCTAGTCAGTTAGTTAATTAACATTTGTTAAGCTCTTACTAAGTGTCTTATCAGATAAGATAAAGAGAAGGGTTATAAGTTCCTGGAATTATTTCAAAGTCCAAGGATTTTTCTTTAGTCATTTTAAATTGAATGGAAGAAAGGTACTGAAAAAGATATTCAATAATTTTTGAAGTGGCATTTTCCCTATTTTAAAAAAATTTTTTAAACAAAATTCAATCAACCCTTCCTTAACCTGTTTCTCAACTCCAAATGCTTCCTTTCACATTAACCTTACACTCACATTACTTTATCTTTCTTAGCATTCCACCTATTCTTCTTTAGTACTCTTTACAAATATTCTCTATTCCTTTTATATCCTTCTACTGATCCTACTTACTTTGAAACTTACCTTTCATTTTATACTTTGATTCTTACCTTCACTATTTTCTTTAGTCCATCTTATCTGTCAATCATATTCAATTTTTTTTAAACCTCTTAACTTCTGTGTATTGGCTCCTAGGTGGAAGAGTGGTAAGGGTGGGCAATGGGGGTGAAGTGACTTACCCAGGGTCACACAGCTGGGAAGTGTCTGAGGCTGGCTTTGAACCTAGGACCTCCTGTCTGTAGGCCTGACTCTCAATCCACTGAGCTACCCAGCTGCCCCCTGTCAATCATATTCTAAAGGGACATTTCACTGAATCTTTCTGTACAGATTTCCCTATACAATATCAGATGAACTCTTATATATACTTTTAGAAAGTTTAAAACAATTTCTACAGAATGGAACCCCAAAACTCACTAAAATATTTCGGCATTTGTAAAAGTATGGAAACTATAATTTTGAATTATAGTAGAGAGCTTAGATTTCAGTCACACAAATTTATCCTCTAATTAATTTATAATGCCATAAATTCCTATAGATGAGATGGATTTTCTTCTCATCTGTGTTGTCATTTGTTTATCTCCCTGACTTGAACAGATTTAGAAAGGTAGAAAGAGAGAGGTTTTCTTTCTAAAGACTATGAAAAGTTTTCAGTTTTTGTACTCTTTCCTTTGATAGTCAGGTCACAGGAAAAAGTTTGATTTACCAAGTTAGAAAATACAACAAGAAAAACACATAGGAATACAAAAGGTCAATGCACACAATTTTCTAAAAGCAGTATTAAAGGCTTCAATTTTCAATAATCAAAAGTCTCTTCTTCAAATATGAGACCCATCAAGATTCTAAGATATATTGGGCATATCTTTGCATAATTTGAGAGCTCTCTTTTCAGTGATCTCTTCTGAAGGGTAAGTTTCTCCTGTTCCCAAGCCAATAAGCACTTCCCCAAGGAGGATTTCCACTGGCTTACTGAAGCTAGCCCTTCTGGTACCCTCATTGGTCCATTTGGATATGATTCAGGAGGATTTGGAGGAATTGAGGAAATCAATTGATAGAAATGAAGTCCTACAATGTTCCTTTGGCAAAGGACCAGTGGTCACACAGAGATACTTGTAGTCTCAATTCTGCCATTAGTGGAATAAAGAACACTAAGTAGTTACATCCAGATAATAATTTGTTTAGCAATATAACTGGTTGCAGAAATAAACTGGGACCAAGGCTCTCAATTTCCAAGGTCTCAGAACCTTGGTTTTCTTTTTCAAATTTTTTATTTTAATTTTGAATATTTTCCCATAGTTACATATTTCATGTTCTTTCTCTCTCCCCCAAGCCCCCCTAATCCCCCTTAGCCGATGCACAATTCCACTGGGTTTTTACATGTACCATTGATTAGGACCTAATTCCATATTATTGATAGTTGGACTAGAGTTATTGTTTAATGTCTACATCCCCAATAATATTCCTATCAGCCCATGTGTTCAAGCAGTTGTTTTTTTTTTTTTCTGTGTTTCTCTTCCCACAGTTCTTCCTCTGAATGTGGCTAGTTTTCATTCTCACAAGTTCCTTAGCCTTGCTCTGGATCCTTGCATTGCTGCTAGTAGAGAAGTCCATTATTTTTTATTGTGCCACGTTGTATCCCTCTCTGTGTACAATGTTCTCCTGGTTCTTCTCCTTTCACTCTGAATCAATTCCTGGATGTCATTCCAGTTCACATGGAATTCCTCCGGGTTCTTTATTCCTTTGAGCACAATAGCATTCCATCACCAACAGATACCACAACTTGTTCAGCCATTCCCCAATCAAAAGGCATTCTCTCATTTTCCAATTTTTTGCCACCACAAAGAGCACGGCTATAAATATTTTTGTACAAGCCTTTTTTTTCCTTATTGTCTTTTTGGGGTATAAACCAAGCAATGTTATGGCTGGAGAATCTTGGGTTTCAAAAAAGTTAATATGCAATTTAGAGAGAATGAAAAGAGGAAAAATAGTATGATTAGGATTGAGACATCTAGTTTCTCACTGGTGGAGGGGATTGGAAGACACTAAAGGAGAATTTTGTGACATTCTTTAAATGGAGTGATTTTTGGAAAGAGAAGTAATCTTGTGACTTCTCCAAAATCAAGTGACTTACAAACAACTGAAATTTGTCTTCACAAATTTGTGGATAAAGGCAAAATGGAATCACAAATTTTGTTTTTAGTGTGACATTTGATTTTAAATGTTGCTTGATCTACCTCATGCCTAGGCCCTGATGGGCTATTAAGGCTTTCCTCTTCATATACACTAAGATTTGGTACCTCTAATATGTTAGTTAATATTTAAAAATAGGCTCATAACTCCCTCATCTGATGTCCTAGAACATGTCTATTAATAATAATTGCTAGCCAGCAATGCAATGATCTAGGACAATTCTGAGGGACTTATGAAAAAGAACACTATCCACATCCAGAGAAAGAACTGTGGGAGTAGAAACACAGAAGAAAAACAACTGCTTGATCACATGGGTCTATGGGGATATGATTGTGGATGTTGACTTTAAATGATTACTCTATTGCAAATATTAATAATATGGAAAAGAATGTAAAACCCAGGGGAATTGCTAGTCACCTCTAGGAGGGAGGAGGGAGGAGAGAAGGGAAAGAACATCAATAATGTAACCATGCAAAAATATTATAAATTAATCAATTAAATAAAGCTTTGAAATTGCTAGCATTTATGCAATGTGTTAAGGTTTGCTGAAGTCTTTACATAGATTATCTCATTTTGATGCTCAAAACAACTATATGGGGTAAATGCTGTAATTATTATTATTGCTTTTTTATCTATTTTATAGATGAATAAACCAAGGCAGAAAGGTGACATGATTTCTCCAAGCTTCTATAACAAGAATCTAGAGCAGAATTTTAACTAAGGTTTTCCCTAGCATTCTATACACTGTGCCACCTACCCATTTTACCAGAATATAGTCTCCATGAAAATATGGGCCTCATCTTATTTATATTTTACCCCCATGCCTAAAATTGGACCCAGGACACTTAAAGCATTCAATAGATGTTTGTAGTATTTCATTTTTATCTCTAGTAAGGAACTTTCTGTGAAAGAAGTGTTTTATGATTAGACTTCATTAAAGAAACTGTCAAAGACAATATTTTCAGTATCCTTCTCTTTCATTTGTGTCATTGTCAACCTTGGAGAATGGGCTTTAGTAGAATGCCTGAAGGATGTGTTCTGTTCAATCTTTTTTTTTAATGAGTTGAATGAAAATATAGATGGATGTTTATTAAATTTGTGAGGGATTCAAAGTTGGGAAGGATAGCTAATATGTTGAATGACAGATTCAGATTTCCTACAGATCTGGACAGTCAAGAATGAAGGGCAAAATTTAACAGGATGACATTGATTAGAGGAAAATAAAAATGATAGTATTAATATTGATAACAATAATAATTGCTAATATTTATATAGTGCTTTATGATTTGCAAAGTACTTTATATACCCTATCTCATTTAAGACTCATGACAAACATGTAAAGTAGGGTTTTTTTTTATTATACCCCTTTTACAGAGAAGAAAACTGAAGCTGAGAAACTGAGATCAGTGTCACACAATTTGGAAATGTCTCAGGCAGTATACTACCTGTGTGACCCTAGGTGATCTGATTTCTTTGTTTTCCTATGATTTCATTTCAGTACTACCTGGTACTTTCACAGTCCTAGGCAACTCTGCAAGATTAAGGCAAAGAGAAGGTATCATTTTATGTTGTTAAAGGTAGTTTCCTCATTACATGTTCACATTACCAATGAAATTGGAGATTTATCATTACTTACTACCTCCCTCAAGGAAAAAAAAATAAAGTGAGTAGACTTTTGTTTTTTTTAAAAATCAGTTTAGGTAAAACAAGTCTGGATAACAATTTATATGAAGAAGATTGGGATAGGGATGGTCTAAAGCAGTGATGGGCAAACTACAGCCCGTAGGCCAGATGCAGCCTCCTGAAATGTTCTATACTGCTGCAACATTATTCCTAATCTGACGAATATGAGCAGGATACAATACAATGAAACTTCAAAAGAGTTGCCTTAGAAACAGACTGACAGATGAGCATTTCCTTTCCTTTGGCCCCCTCTTTAAAAAGTTTGCCCATCACTGCTTTAAAGCAACATTGACTAAGTATTGGCACAAGTGCTGGGCTGGCACAGGGAACTGCTACAATCCCCCTCTTCCCAGCACCAAAGGACATTTTTTGCATGCCCTGCCCCTCTGTCCAGCCGCCCAAAGTGAGCACTACCCTCCTCTCTTTGGGGTAATGGAGTCATTCACGGGTAACTTGAAGTTGCAATTAGGGCATAGGAACTTGAAAACGTTAGCCAACAATGGTCTAAAAAGACTTCACACTAGCAATACAACAATGTAAACCACTGAACATACAAAAAAAAACTAATAAAAATTCAAATTTCACTGAAAGAAATTAAGGAACAT
Organism: Gracilinanus agilis; assembly: GCF_016433145.1. NCBI lineage: Eukaryota > Metazoa > Chordata > Mammalia > Didelphimorphia > Didelphidae > Gracilinanus > Gracilinanus agilis. Next base: position 341,063,202 of record NC_058131.1, on the reverse strand, counting down.
TGTAGCTCTATTATATTTTACTTTGGTCAGACTATCTATGGAGCTTTTGTTTAGTTCTGGTCACTACGTTTTATATCAAGCTTTGACAAAATGGAGAATGTCCAGAGGAGGACAAGCAAGGTAACAAGGATTAGAGTCCAGCTCACGTAAAAATTAGTGGAAGTAATTGAAAAATTGAGCCTGGATAAGAAAATATCATTTTGATTGAGGAGGAGAAGATGGGAAATGAATATTCCTTAATTATTTCAAGAGGCAAGAAGTATTAGTCTTGTTTTGTTTGACTCAAGAAGGTAAGACAAGAAAAAATTAGAGGAAATTACAAGAAGACATATTTGATGTAAAGAAAAGCTTTAGCTGAAGATTAGATGACTAGATATGGTGGAAAATTATAGTGGGGATTTCTATTCAGTTATACATCCGAGAAGACTATCTGTGGTCTAATCCAAATCTTTAAACCTATGATTTTTTAGCTGACACTCAACTTCAATGATTTTTTTCCAATAATCATGGATCAGAGTTTCTCAAATTTTAGCTTTGGTCAAATTTTTTTTCTACAACCACCTATGCTATTTTCTTTTTTTTTTTTTTAAGACATTTTTTGTTTTTACTTTACTTATATTTTTTCAAATATCTCTCTCCTCTTCCATCCTAGAGAGCTATCTATATCTTATAAGAAAATATATTTTAATTATAAGAGAAGATGGAAAAAATCAGCAAAACCAATCAGTACCTCAATAAATTTGACAATATATGTGATATTTTACTATCATGGATTCTCCACCCCTGCAAAAAGTATGAAAAAGTGTTTTTCATATATTTTCTTTGGGGTCAAGATTATTTTCTGTAATGAACATCCATTTTCATTTTTTTGTGTGTGGTTGTATTTCTTTACATTTATATTGTTGCAGCCATGGCATATATTATTTTCTTGGCTCTGTTCACTTAACTTTACATAATTTCATGTCCATGATTCTTTGTATCCATTATCTTTGTGATTTCTTACAGTACAATAATATTATCATATTCATGTGCCACAATTTTTTTTAGCAGTTCCCTATTCATAGGTATCTATTTTGTTTTCCACACACTGGTAACACAGAAAATAGTATTTTGGTATATTCCAGAATTAGCAATGATCTCCTATGGGTATGTATTTAACAGTGGAAACTCTGGGTCAAAAGGTAGAAGTATTTTAGCCATTTTATTTGCTTCATTCCAGATTCCTTTTCAGGATGACTGTACTGATTCACAACTCCACTAGTTATTTGTTAGTTTACCTGTATTTCCACAACTCCTCCAGTATTGGCTATTCCCATCTTTCACTATCTTTGTCATTTTGCTGGGTATGAATGAAACCTCAGGGTTATTCTGATTTGTAGCCCATGGTCCTTTCACTCCATGTTCCTATATCCTTGCTCTTCTTTGTCACTCTCTGCTTCCTTCCCTAGTTGTAACCATCTCCTTTGCACCTTCTACCTTCTAGGATTGTCTAATCCCCATCAAGATAACGTTTCTTTTGAAATATTGGACATACCATTGTACTCATATGGGATTCTGGGATTTAAAGCCAGGAGAAAACTTAATGATCAAATGACTTAATATTTCTAAAGCTTAATAAAGTGTCTGGCACATAGTAGGCACTTAGTATTTTTCTGCTTTCTCTTTCTCTCTTCTAGTTTAACTCCTTCACTTTTCAGAAGTGAACACTAGTTCAGAGATTAGGAGTTTTTCCTAGATTAGATAGGTAGTAAGTGGTAGAGCTGGGATATGGACCCAGGTTTAGCTATTATTATTTTTTAAATCTGCTCTCCATTAGAATGCCATCACTCAGCAACTACATGCATTACATACCTGCTCTGTAATACTTAAATGAACCTGGGAGTATTGGTTCTTGGAAAGAGGATTCTATATACATGGGAAATACATTGGTAAAATACTTTTATGGTTCCTATTCTTGGACTCAAGAGGAACTCAAGTGCTGTTCTGAGAGCTAAGCTTTTACCCATCTCATAGATTGCTCCAGTTTGAGTAAATTCATCTTTTTTTCTTTCTTTCTGCTATGAACTAGTCACTGAAATATCAGCATTTTTAGTAGCTCTGCTGAGCTGTTGCCGCTCTGTATGTATGTCTCTGCTCTCTGGGGATGTCATAAATACATAGACCAATGTCCTGACTGTGACTGAGAGTGGTGAGAAAGATGTGTGAAGTTAGGGTGTGATTTCCTGGTGATGTTTGCTAAATGAGATCATTTGCAAGTGGTCCTGCTGCTCATTGTGGAATATGCTTACCCTCCTAATGGATGTGTCTTAGTTTCATTAACATTAATTAATACTGGGTGTGAATGGTGGTGTCCAGAGGTGTCTATAGAAAGGCTGCCCACATCTGGCTCAGAATCACTGTCTTTCTGGCTCTGTGGCTTCCTCCCCTCCCCCTGATTTTAAATGGCCAGTAGCATGTCCCAATACTCAGGCCCCTTTATGACAGTAGCTTCATTCTTTCACCTCAAAAGTCATTGCCAAGGGCAGATCCCGGGACTAAAACAAACACCCTCCCCAAATTATATTTGGATTTGAGTGAAATTCCATCTGACTGATTACAGTGCTCAAAAACTTTCCACATATATTATCTTCCTTAAAGTACCATACAAATGTAAGCCATTATTGGGAATTATATTATTAGGACTTAAGAGAAATCAAAGTGAAATGGTGGGCTTTACATAAGCTAATGCTTAAATTAAGTGACTGAGTGGATAAATCAGCTTCAAAATGGAGGATTTAGGCAAAGGTAGGGAAAGGCATGGATGTGCTAAGTTCTGTAGGTCATGAAGCTGTGAAGGAATGTAGGTCCTATTTTTGGAGAAACTAGATCACCTTACAGGAGGCTCAGGCCCTTCCTGCTGCCTAGAATGACTTCTTCACTCCTCCAGTCCTCCCACCCCAGGATCTCCATTCTCCAGTTAACTCCAATGGAGGGAAGGCCCCAATTCTCCTCCATTTACTGCAAGACTTACGTAGCTCTGTAAACTCTACCAGTCCAGCTGCCGGAGTCCCTAAAGCTTTGCCTGCAAGAGTTATAAAAGCACAGGATTCTGGAACTGGAACTGATCTTGGAGAGCAGCTTTTCTAGGGTTTTCATCTGACAGATGAAAAAACTGAAGCATAGGTCTCATGACAGCTGGAACTGGTATGTCTGAGAATAAGACAGGACCAGGATGATATTGTCCTGAAGGACATGGTGTCACTGATCCAGTAACACAACATTCTCACTGAAGGTTTGAGGGTCTACGCTTATCCTTAAGACTTCTAGCAACTTGGAAGGTGACTCCCTCCCCCACCTGCCCCCATTTTACAGATAAGGAAACTTAGACCCAAACAAGTTAAGTCACTTTCTCAAGATCGTATTAGAAGGAACCTTAGAAGTTGACTGACTACAAATCTAGTAATGCCATGCTACCTCTTAAAACATTGAAACCCAAAGGCATTGGGTCCTTGAACCAAGATCATGGACAATCAGTGAACAATGTCCCTATAGCATTTCCCTCCCAATACTAAGGACAAATTATTTGTGATTCCAAAAAAAGAGAGGTCATATTTTAGAACAAAATTCCAACTTATATAGAATGAAATTGACTTCCTTCTCCTTCCAAACAGAGGCGCTGAGTCTCTCCTCTTCCCTCCTTTTCTCTATCTCTCCTTTCTCTTTCAGATAGCTCTGAAAGGTGGTTTCCTTTTGAATTGTTGTTCTTCAGGGCTCTTCTGAAGATCTGATCTTCTCAGATTATAATGTCACAATGAATAGTTTCTAGGTGAATATTAATGTCCCTGACTGAAGGACAGACTTTTGCCACCAAGGCTTTAGCTCAGTCATCGCATTGGACCCTGGCATCTCCAACCTTTTGTTTTAGCCCAAATGTTTGTTCTCCTGGCCCTGCCTCCCTCCATCTCTAGTTGAATTACTAAGCATTACCTGAAGGCCATCCCATCTAACTACTCTAATCTCTGCAAAACTAAGAAGGGCAGAGTGCTACTTTAAGGGAAAGACTATTTTCAGACAAGAACTATAAAGAAGATGAAGTATACTGGTAATGTATGGTGTCTTGTCTTCCACTACAAGTCAACACTACAAGTTCATGCTATGAAGGTGCCAAGCACTGTGTTTTAGATGCATTAAACATCATACAGTAGACATGCATAATTAATGAGTTCAATTCTCTCAATATCTCAGCTACTCCTTGATTGCAAGTTAGGTGTCTTTAGTAGGCCCCATGGGAAAATGTGCTGCCCTTATTGCATGAGGAGAGTGCCTTTCATAAAACTTTTTCTAGTCAAAGTTCCATAAATGTTTGGGGAAAATCTTTTTTTCACCTATCCCCATCTCTCTGCTAAGTGATGTATCATTGAGCCTGGAGTCAGGAAAATCTTAATTAAAATCTACCTTAGGTTCTTACTAGCCCATAAGTCAATTGATCTCTGTTTGCCTCAATTTCTTCAACTGTAAATTAGAGATGATAATAACACCTATTTTGTAGCAGGGTTATTGTGAGGATCAAACCATATATTTGTAAGGCACTTATTATAGTGCTTGGCATATAGCAAGTACTTAATAAACTCTTGTTCTCTTCCCTTCTCCCTTCTACTCACAGAGACACCACACTAGTTCAGGTGCTCCTCATCTCTTACCCAAAGGTTGACTCCTACATGTAGCATGGGAGTATCATTCTACAGCTCAAAAGGAAAGAGACTAGGCATCTCTAGCCTCCTTTCCTCTTAACCTGCTCTAAGGGAGATTAGGCCAGGGCAGTCAGTGATGGTGAACCTTTTAGAGACTGAGTACCCACTGCATATGACCCCTCGTCTTACCCCAGACAGGGGAGGGAGGAAGCACTCCTATTGGGCTGCTGGGCAAAGGGGCAGGTGATGTGCGAAATGTCCTCAGGTGCTCATGGAGAAGAGGAAAGGAGCAGCCCCCTCTGGCATGATCCAGCATTCATGCCATAGGCTCACCAACACAGGTCTAGGGATATGGTTTTTAGGTTTAAGCTAACTTCTGATCATTTTTTGCTTAATGGGGAAAGAACAAGACCTCAAGCTTTATAATCAAGGCTTGACTCATTTCCCACCAAATATATACCAGTTATATAATGACAACACACAGCAGTTAGGTAAGAAATCCATTTATCTAAATTGGTATCAAAAAGAAATCAGAAGAAGTATATATAGGAGAATATATATCAGACAATACAGAGTAAAGAAACTTTCCCATTGGGGGCAAGGTACCAACTCAAATGAGAGAGAGAGAAGGAAAGAGAGAGAGAAAGAGAGCAAGAGAGCGAGAGCGAAGGAGGGAGAGAGAGAGAGAGAGAGAGAGAGAGAGAGAGAGAGAGAGAGAGAGAGAGAGATTGCGAGTCTCAGATCTTACTCAAGGGGCTGCTCCCCAAAGTTTCTAGTGTGGCAAGCTGAATGAGGATAGGACATGACAGAGACTATCAACTCCTCTCATGTTGTTCTCCTCCTAGAGTCTTTTCCTCAACAACCTGACCTATTTTATCTTCTTTTTCAAAGCTGGAAGCTAGAGGTACCTGAAGTGAGCAGAACTCAGAGATGATTGAGTTCAAAGAAAACAGTACACTCAAAGAAAGCTCAAAGAAGACTACAGGAAATTAATCTTTTCTCTTCTCTCTCCTCTGTCTTCATACCACCTCTCACCTAGGCATGGGTATTGATCTTCTCCAATAATAAGAAAGTCTTCTACTGATAGGTTTTGAGACTAGGGTTGTACTATGATTATTGCAATAACTTCCTGGTTAGCCTCCCTGCATCCATCTTCTTCATTCACTAATCCATATATCACAGAGCTGCCAATTTGACATTCTTAAAACATAGATCTGAACATATCAGACCTCTGATCAAAAAGCTCTGATTCTGGGTGAGGCTGACCCTGTATTTTGCAGGGATTCCATGCTGCCATCTCTACATTACACTCCCCATTGCCTTTAGAATAAAATACATTCCAACCCTTCTCAGACTGGCTCCAACTTGCCTTTCCAGATATAGACTCTGCATTACTTTGTATCTCCAGCTTCTCCATGGCTTGTGTGTTCAAGTCAAAGTGCCATTTTCTTTATACACCATTCCATCTATCCTCTCAATGTCTTCATACAACTACTTTCCATTGCTGGATTGCTTATCCCTCCTGAATTTCTCTTCTTAAAATTCTTAACTTCAGTCTAGGTTTGGTTCAAGTGTCACTTCCTACACAAATCCTTTCCTCATTTTCTAATGTTGGTAGAATTCCTACCCCTCCTCACCTGTTGGGGAAGTGGGAGAAAAGGCACCTCAAAGGTGCCTTCCAGCTCTATCACTCCATGGTTCTATGATAGTACAAGTATACGCCCACTTTATATGATGCATATATTCCTAAAAAGATGTATATTGATTTAAATTTTGTTTTTATTCATCAATGCATAATGGATGTGTATTTTATATTTATTTTATACTTTTAAGTGGTATTGAAGATAAGTTCCTTAAGGTCAGAGGATGTTCCATTTTTTATCTTTTTATACCCAGCACCTTGAATATAGAAGACACTTATACATAATAGTTGAAGTGATTTGAACAAAAGCCTGAATGTCCACACAGTTTGAGCTGTTTTTTTCCAGAAGAAGGAATGAATCGCTCTGAGCTATTCACACTCTCTCTTCCCTATGGAAACATTGATATTCAGTCAGGGATAACATTAGGAACATAATTTGTGTCCATGGAAAAGGTTTTTCTCTGAAAGCTAAATGACCAGAGTAAATATCACGTATGGAACTTCAGCTTCATTATCATCCTGCTCTAACCAGCTGAATTGACCAGGCCAGATGGAACTGCAGAAAACTCTTTGAAATAACTAGGATACTATTTAACCCTTGGTTCGTCAGAATATCCACTTTGCAGTTTGTTTTTCTTTCCCCAAGACACTCACTTTTTATACAGCGTTATATGGTATTCTCCATCTTGATATTTTTGTTCTGTTGTTTCAGTCATGTCTAATTTTTCATGTGCCCATTTAGAGTTTTCTTGGCAAAGATACTGGAGTTGTTTGCCATTTCCTTCTCCAATTTATTTTATAAATGAGGAAACAGAGGCAAACAGAGTTAAGTGACTTGCCCAGGGTCACATAGTAAGGAAATGTCTGATGCCAGATTTGAACTCGGGAATTTTCTGACTCCAGATCCAGCACTGTATCTGCTGCATCACTGCAGGTGTCTTATCCCTCCACCAAACAGTGAGCTGCATGAGGACAGGGTCTGTGTCTTATCTGACTTTCTCTTTTCCCCAGCAGTGAGCACAGATTTTGTACACAGCAGGCACCTAATAAAACTTAATCATTGTTGTGAGTCAATTACTCTGGTCATCAAATCATACCTAGTACCATTTGGACATGTGTCCACATTTCATGTGAGAAGTTGTGCAAACTTCTACTGAGTCGGATATTATGTGGTACATGGTTAATGGCATTTTGGTTTAGTTTAATAGAAGCACGGTATCTAGAATGAGGAAGCTATCAGGACCCTCATGAACTGTATCCACTTATATTTCAGGCTTGTCATTGACTGATTTCCAAAGGATCTTGAGCAGGGAGGAAAAGGGATTGAATATGATTCCACATGTAAATCAATTAGACAAAGTTGGGGTACATAGGCAAAAGAAGAGAATATGGGGAGTTGTAGAGGTGGAAACATGATTGCTGTGGCTATTGATTCATTTCAGTCATCTCTCACACGGTTTTGGGGTTTTCTTAGTAAAAATATTAGGTTGGTTTGCTATTTCCTTCTCCAAAACTGAGACAGGGTTAAGTGACTTGCCCAGGGACATACAGCTAATAAATATCTGAGACCAAATTTGAACTCACGAAGAAGAGTCACTCTGATTCCAAGCCCAGTGCTCTATCCACTGTGCCACCTAGTTTCCTTGAGAAACTGATATTTTCCTTGAAATATTTAAGACTCATATTTCTTATGTTTTGCCTGTTCCTGGAGGGTAGAATAAGGTTTCATGAGAAACTGTAGTGAGGAAAATTTTGTCTCCAGACAAGGAAGAACTTTCTGGTAATTTCAACTGTTCAAAACTAAAAATTCAAAGACAATAATAGCTGAAGTTTTCTGATCTGTAAACTGGAAATGAGAATCCTTTCACTATTTACTTACCTTTAACAATTATTATGAAATTGAAATGAGATCGTGTCTACGAAAGCACTATACGACTTGTACTATATTCTATTAGTGTATATCATCATCATTGTCATATTTTAAACTGTTTTCAATGAGTTTTTACCTAGTACTTTAGATCATATTAATGTTTATAATTGATTAGCCTGCTGATATGGGCATTCACACATCTTCCCATAAAATAAAACAAAATTATTGATCCTGTAGAATAGTTCCATTTCCCTATCAGGTAATCGTATTCAGTATCCATGTAAGCTGATTCTTTGCTTTAGTCCAACATGGAATGAGGAGCAAGAAGAACTTTCTTATATCTGAGCATCTTTCTGGTTCTTATCTTCTATAAGAATTAAGAACCAAAGTCCTACAGCAGGTACTATAGCATCAGTGAGACATGGTAAAGAAGACTAGTCTTGGGTAAGCTAAAATGAGGATGATTTGCCTGCATGTAATTGATGTTAACTGTAGTGAAAGGGAAAACACACACACATATACACAAAATTACTATATTTACTAAAGTGCTAATGGAATAGTACTACAATTATGGAATTGACTTAGTGCCTCTACTTTATCTTTTAATCACAGCATTTCAATAAACATTCAGCTGTGCCATTCTAGGCTGTTATATCATCCACTCTCCCAGGCTACAGAAGGTCAGGCCCGGTCAGTGCTTGGAAAGGAGACACAGCCCTCACAAAAAATCCAGATGTTACAGTTAGTGGGGTTGGCAGAAGCATTTCACTTAGTCATCAGAAGTTGGTAATTTAGCAGATGGTTCCCTTCCTTGTTAGTCAAGAGAGAACTCAAAAGCCACATGCTGGGATGAGGGATCCTGGGATATTCAAGGAGATAGAACCTCCCCCACCCCTTACCCAGACACTTTACAAAATCCATGTCTTGGTCCATTGCTGACATTTCTAGTGTCACAGAATTTTGCCTTGTGTGGGAATGCTCACTTGACCATGGGAGCCAAGCTTCATCCAGAATGGACCCTGTGGGCTTAAATGAGAACTGGCACTCTCATTCCCTGTTTCAAATTGTTCTGTGTCCATTAAACAGCTGTCATGTTGAACATATACACACGCGGTGCTTCGTTTTACCCCTGAATAAATGATTCCCACTTTGGGACAACTTGTCCTGGAATCTCTGTGGAATTCCTAGAATTTTCTGGAATGTTCTATTATGTTGATTTTTTAAAAAGTACTTCTGGAAAGTTCCATGGGTTAATTTATTCCACTCTGAGGAGTTGTAGATCATTTCAGGAGAGAAAGCATTATGTGAGTGCTCAAATAATAATAATAATGATAATGATAATAATAATAATAATAATTTCATCTCTGAAACCTCTCTGGAAAAAGTTAAATAATTTGAAGAAATTCCTTCTACTTTAAGTGCATTCAGCAGTTTCCCTCCCTAAGAAATAACTTGTAAGTTTGTGCTTTTAATTATTATCATTCTCCCCTGAAATTACAGGCAAAGCACTCAGTGATATTTGAAACAGAAATTACTGGCCTGCAGCCTTACGCTACTGTTTCTCCAGCTTGCTGCCAGGGCTGCAAATCAATTTTCTGTGTTTCTTTCAGATTTTCTGAACAAAATTGTGGAAAATCGCTGTTGGCACATGGCATTTTTCCACCATGGTTAGAGTTATTGAATTGTGCAGTTATGTGCTGCTGCAAGAAGGCTGTCCAACTCGAAATGCCAACCTCAAAAGGATCAGGACACTTTCTCAATCTGGGTTTCATAAATTTTCCACAGGAAAAGCAAAATGATCTGCTCTGGCTTTGCATATGGCTCCTTGTTTGAGTTTAAAAAGAAGTATATGATTGCTTTGATTTCTTATTTTTATTTCTTCTCTTCCTTTGGGTTTTTTGGTCAGGTTTATGTTCCAGCTTTCAGAGAAGGCTCTCACCCTATGTGACCACTGCTTCTGTAGCTTTCTTATCCATGGTAGTGGATTAGAAATTTGCTTTAAGGAAGCCCAAAGTTCCATTTGATGTTCTCTCTTTGGGGTTTTTGGATGGCCATGTCACGGCCATAGCCACCATTTTTAAATGTTGATTTCCTGCATAACTTACAGGACTTTCTCTGATAAGCCCTGTAGAAGGCAATGAAATCTCAAGGCAGGAGATTGTGAAGAAGAGACAGCCCTAAAGAGCTAAGGATCATAGTATTATAGAAATAGAGCTAGAAGAAATCTTAATTGTTATCTAATACTATCCTCTCATTTTAAAAATGAAGAAATTAAGGCTCAAAGAGGCCAAAGAACAGACAATAAATGGCAGGGCTGGGCCTTGAACTCATGTTCTCTAATTCCAAATACCATACTCTTCCTATTACCTCACCAACCTTGCTTTCAAGGAATTAATAACTTGTTGTAGAAGCTTTCGTTATATTTACAAACATTTTCAAAACCACTCTCCCCTCCACATACACCTTGAAGAATTTGAAGATTTGCAACTAAGCATGTTGATTTTTAAAAAGTTTTTTCCTTTATTCCAAATTACATTTGGTGCAATTTTCAATAATATTTTTCTGACATTTTTCAATCCATTATCCATTTTCTTTCCCTCCCTCTCATTTCTCTCCATTCTCCAAGATGCCAGGTAATATAATAGAAATTGTACATGTGTTTTTGTACAGTTTGTAGTTCCATATTCATCATGTTGTGAAAGAAGACACATTTCACTTGCACCAGAGAAAAATTCCTGGAAGAAAAAAGAATGAATAATTCTATGCTCAAATCTGCATTCAAGCTCCATCAGTTTCTTCTATAGCAGTGGTTAGCTTTTTTTGTCATGGGTCCTTTGGAGTTGCCCTGATGGTTGTATTGCTGATAATAGTTAAATCATTCACAGTTGTTCATCATACTTTATTGTTGTTACTGTGTCCAATGTTCTTCTTGTTCTGCTCACTTTCTAGGTTTTTATTGTGATTATTTTATCATTTCTTATGGGGCAATAGTATCCCATTACAATCAGTAAAAGATCATAATTGTTATCCCTTTTAACTTTGCCTAAAGCAGAGTAGATTCTGTTCTAGCCCTTTATCTTTACTCTATATGTGTCTCTCTGCTTTAAATGTGCTTCTCGTAGAGAGAATATTGTGGCATTCTGGCTTCTAATCCACTCTGCTATCATCTATTTATGGGTGAGTTTATCCCATTCACATTCACAGTTATGATGATTATGCATCTACCTCCATTTTATTTTTCCACTGTTTATCCTTCTCTTCTCCTCCTTTCAGCCCTTCCTTGTTCACAAATTTTGTTTCTGACCACCATCTCCCTGGTTCACTCTCCCATTTCTCCTTCTCCCCTTTTTCTTGTTTTCCATCTTCTTTTTACTTCCCTTTAGATTAAGATGGATTTCTATAGCTAACTGTGATGTTGATTTAAATATATATATATATATATA
>NC_058131.1:340941908-341041592 GCF_016433145.1 Gracilinanus agilis | reverse complement strand
CTCCTCCTTCTCCTCCTCCTCCTCCTCCTCCTCCTCCTCTTTCTTTTTCTCCTCTTTCTCCTCCTTCCCCTCCTTCTCCTTCTTCTCCTTCTCCTCCTTCTTCTCCCTCTCCTTTTCTTCCTCCTCCCCTCCTTCTCTTCTTCCTTCCTTCCTTCTTTCCTTCCTTCCTTCCTCCTCCTCCTCCTCCTCTTTCTTCTCCTTGTCCTCTCCCTCCTCTTCCCCCTCCTCCTCTAACTTGAGGTATGACCTAAGTTCCACTAGAGCCTGAAAGTCTTGAGTATAAAATTCAGGTACTACCTTGAATAGCACCCAAAGGGACATAGAACACAATTCCGGTTTCTAAAATAAAGCATTACTCTTATCCACCTGGAAGTTTCAATTTCTATATAACGATGAATGAAAATTAATATTGTAGGAGGTAGTTTGATGACTCAGTGGATTGAGACACAAGCCTAGAAACAAGAGGGCCTAGGTTCAAATCCAGTTATGTGATCCTGGGTAAGTCACTTAACTCCTGTTGCCTAGCCCTTACCACTCTTCTGCCTTTGAACCTATACCCAGTGTTGATTCTAAGATGTAAGGTAAGGGTTAAAAAAAAAATAATAGTAGAGTTTGTGCCTGGAGCTACTTGGCTCTTGGTTACATAACCTTTTCCTCTAATCAAGAATCTTTAGTTGTACTAGCCCAGGGGTTCTGCCTATTTACACAATAACCTCAGGACTAGACCAGGGCTAGGAACCTACATTTTGTTCAGTGGTATCTGACTCTTCGTTATGCTATTTGGTGTTTTTTTGGCAAAGATACTAGAGTGGTTTGCCATTTTCTTTTCCAACTCATTTAACAGATGAAGAAATTGAGGAAAAGAAAAGTTAAGTGACTTGTCCAAGGTCACACAACTAATAAGGGTCTGAGGCCAGATTTGAACTTAGTTATTCCTGACTCCTTGCCCAGTATTCTATTGACTTCATCACCTAGAAATCTATACAGAAGTCTCAAGGGGTTGGTTCAACATCCAGCCTCACCTTACATTTCTCCAGCTTTACAGTTCTCCACCTCACTGATCCCCAGTCTTTCTATTCCTGGGTATTCATGTCATGATCTCTCCTCTCTTTGGTTCTGGCTAGAGATAGCTAGCATTTATGTAGCCTTCTAAGATTTGTAAAGTGCTTTAAACATATTATTTCATCTGGTTCTCACAATCATCTTATGAGGTAGATGCTATTATTTCCCCCCTTTTACAGATGAGGAAACAGAGGCTAGAAGAGTTTGAATGCCTTTCCCAGGGTCACAAAGCTAGTAGTCATCTGAAGTAAGATTTATAATCAGCTGCTCCTGACTTGAGCCCATTGCTTCATTCACTCTACCTGAGGCTTTTTTGTACTTCTATTGGCTCTACTTGAGTTGTTCTACAATAAATTCTTTAAGAATGGATCTAGAACGAGGCTTGGGAACAGCTACCACACTGCACCGAGATAATATTTTTCATTTTTAAAAATCTCCAGATCTGACCTCTATGGACTTTTTTCTTTTCTTTTTACTGGAGCATTTTTTTTATTTGGAATATGTATTCAACATAGTCTGGCACAAACAGAAATTCCACACCTAAAGTATACCTGTGTGCTCAGGTGGAAACAGGCAGGAGATGACCCCTGTGGATTGTCTCAAGACCTCAAAGGATCCAGAACACCTCTTGTGATATTTTCCATTCCAACTCAGCTGTTCGGTTCCCTCACCCCACCCAGTCTCTCTTTGGCTCTCTGTTCCCTTCAATTATAACCTGGATTGAGTCATAAGTTACAGCTACTGGTGGTTAGAACTTAAAGTCAACTTTAATAGCTACTTAGTTTTCAATGTAAGGAACAAAAATGGTTGGTTATAATTTTAGGAGCCAACTCTTTCCCCTGAGCTTAGGTCACTCCCAGGGTGGATATTAGGGAAACTCAAGCTCTTAGTTTTAGACTGTTAGGGGACTGCACACAGCCACCTCTCAGTTATCCCAAGGGACAAATAATCTTTTCAGATGCTTAGTGAGGGAATTAACCAGAGTGGGTTACCAAGCTATTTGCTGATACTATTCCCTCTCTTATTTATTGTTTTTTCCCAAGTAGCCTCAGGCCAGTAATCTCAAACAGTCTGTAACACCCTCCCTCCCTATACACACACAGGAAAGATTTGTTAAACAGAACAACCTAAATACAAGAGCCTAAGCAGAGGCTGGGACTGGCCATCCGCTTGAAAGGTGATGCTGCCTGTGTAGAGCAATGAGTGGGTTGAAGGAGGAATTCTGAATAGAAGGAAGTTGAGGAAATTGTATAACTTCAGTAGGAACATGGGAATTGGGACCCCACTGCATTGCCCTAATCAGTCCAGGTTAAGATTCAGTTAACAATGGAAGCCCCAAGGGTTATACCGTGAGTGAGCTTTGGTGTCTTTCTTGATATTAACCTTAAATGGATAATCAGAGAATTTGGTATATAATTGACCTCTAATGGCCTTATCAGTCATTCATTAAAAAAATATTAATCTAATATCTACTATGTGCAATGCAACAGTCTGAATGTGGTAGGATATGGTGATTTGTACCAGGCCCTCCTTATTATTAAAAATATTTACAATTGAGTGTGAAGAATAAGATATTTGGATCATTACAATTCCAGGAAGTATGTGGAAATGCTATGAGAAAGGCTTCCAAAGAGAAACACATCACTTCTAAATGGGCTGACTAGAGCAGAAAGACTTCAGAGAGGGGGCAGCACTTGAATAAGACCTGGAATCACAGGGTTTCATTAATTGGAGAATGGAGGGAAAGCTCATTTCAGGGGAAGGGAATGGCACAGACAAGAGTCAGAGGAAGGAAAGAGCAGCACACATATTTAGCAACTGAGGAATCTAGTCTGCACACCAAGAAGGAAAAGTGAGAATTCACACTTGAAAAATGGGTTGAAAGCAGGTTGTGGAGGTATTTGAATGCTAAGCTAAAGAGTTTGGACTTCATTCTGTAGGCAATGGGTAAATACTAAGATAATGTGGCTAAATGGAATTAGCACTGGTCTCAAAGCATGGAGAAACCTGAGTTGGAATAAGGTCTCTCTCACTAGCTAGCTGTGTAAGTCACTTTACTTGTCTGAATCTCATTTCCTCCTCTGGAAAGCAATGATGATAATCCTCATAGTATCTACCTCATGGGGCTGTTTGGAAGATCAAATGGGATTAGGTAAATCACTTTACCAACCTTAAAGTATGCTCTAGATGCCAGCTGTTATTATAACCAGAGCTGGACTTTAAGATCAGCCTGACAGTAGTGAGTAGGATGGATTAGAAAGGTGGGGACTAGAGATGGGGAGACCAATCAGGAAGCTATTGCAATAGCCCAGGTGTGGTTACTAGATGACATTTTTTTTTCCTAAACCTAATTTTTAAAATCCAATTATATTCTTGTCCAGTAAGGAGTTCTATACATTTGTTAGCTTCTGCCTGAAGTGGCATTTATTTTGTGTGTATGTATATAGGAGGCATCATCTTGTATCCTTCATGTTTGTTGGATTACTATTGTAACTCCTGCCTATACTAGCATGTACCCTTTTTCTTCCATCAAAGTTCTATTTAAGCACCATCATCTCCAGGAAGAGATTTTTCCCGATCCCCTACAATTACTGGTGCCCTTTCTCCATCCACTAATTACCTTGTATTTATTGCCTTTATACTAATATTGTATATATGTGTACATATATATATTTATGTATATATATAAGCTGAGATATATTTAAGTACATATATGTATGCAGATATATTTCTATGAATTTGTTTTATCTATGTGTCTGTTAACTATTTATCTGTGTATCTGTGTATCTATCTGTCTATCTATCTATCTATCTATCTATCTATCTATCTATCTATCTATGTCTATCTATCCATCTATCTATCTGTTTATCTATTTATCTGTCTGTCTATCTATCTATTTCTCTGTCTGTCTGTACATCTATCTATCTATCCATCCATCCATCCATCCATCCATCCATCCATCCATCCATCCATCCATCTATCCTCTCCTCCATCAGACTGTAGATTCTTTGCCTCTGTATCTCCAATGCCTAGAACAGTGCCTGCCACACAATAGATGCTTAATAAATGCTTATTTCTTTCAAAGGGGCCTTTTATTCAAAGACACTAGGATCTGCTGAACAAGTCTACATTTACCCTTTCCATTTCTTTTTTAATTTTAGAGGCTTTAATTATGTCCCACTAATCATCACCTTTCTAGGCATAACAGTTTTGCTCTGTCCTCATAAGCTTACCTTTTTATCCTTCTATTTTCTTTTTTTTCTTTAAATCACCAGCATGTTAAGGTAATTTATTTTATTTTATTTTTATTCTATTTTTCTAAGCTTTTTAATTGCCTTTCTTTTGCATTGATGTGTTGGGGTCAGGGAGGGAAGATAAAAACACTGCATTTAAAAGTAATGGACCGTGACCCTGGGCAAGTCACTTGACCCTCATTGCCTACCCTTACCAATCTTCCACCTATAAGTCAATACACAGAAGTTAAGGGTTTAAAATTTAAAAAAAAGTAATGGACCTTGTCTCAAGCCTTGAACTCAACATTTTCTAGTGTGGAATGGATCTCGGGCCTGTCCCTTTCCCTCTCTGGCCAAAATCTCCCAATAGAAAACGAAGGTGTTATGAAAAATGACCTTTTTGGTCCCTTCTTGCTCTGTTATTCTCTGGTTCTCTGAGTTTTCTTAAATGAGAATGCTAGGAGGATATTTGATTGGAGACTATGTCTTGCTGTGAATGCTTAAAGGAACTGAAACTATTAATGTAGAGAAGACAACAGTTAATCCTGGGCAGGTTAAAGAACTTGATTAAGATCATTCAGACAGAGCCACACTTTGAATCCAGTTCCTCTGACCTCAAGTCTTTCCACTGCTTTGTTTCTTCAAATAATAACTGTCATCCTAAAAAGAACATAAGCTCCTTAGGAAAATATTGTTTGGTTTTTTACTTTGTGTCCCCAAAGTCAGCCACAATGCTGTGAAATACTAAGTACTTGGGGCAAGTAGGTGGCTAAAGTGGATTGAGAGCCAGGCCTGGAGTCTGGAGGGCCTAGGTTCAAATATGACCTCTGACACTTCCTAGCTGTGTGACCCTGGACAAGTCACTTAACCCCAATATCCTAGCCATTACCACTCTTCTGCCTTAGAATCAATATTTAGTATTGATTACAAGACAGAAGGTAAGGGTTTAAAAAAAAACAGTAAGCACTCAATAAATGTTGAATTGAGTTGAAACACTTGAAGAGCTATTAGGTGGATGAGGGATTAGGCTGTTTTTCTCTGGAGGGCAAGACTAAGACCACTGGAGTAGATTTGCAGATTCAATTTTGGCTGCTGAAGGACAAATACTGCTAACTCAGAGCTACCTAAAAGTGAAAAAAGATCTTAAGAGGTAGTGAGTTCCCTGCCTCAGGCAGAGACTGAATATGTATTGAGAACATGGTCAAGTGAATTCTTGCTGATGTACAGGATGGACTAGGCATCTAGGTGGCTCTCAAATTCAGTGATTTTTAATTTGTTTTCTTAGAAATTTCTTCTGATATGAGGGAACTAGTGGCTTAGTGGAGAGGACCGAGACCCTGGAATCAAGAAGACCTGATTTCAGTTCCAGACTCAGACACTTACTAGTTGTAGAGCCTGGGCAAGTTATTTAATTTCTGCCTGCCTCAGTTTCCCTATCTCCAAAATGGGGATAATAATAATGTTTACCTCCTAGGGATATTTTGAGACCCAAATGGACAAATTTGTAAATCATGTTGGAAACCTTAAATCTCTATATAAATGCCAACTATTATTAGATGTCTTCTGGTGTTCTTTTCCATTCTTTAAAGATTCTATCTTATGAAATGTAGCCTTCAGTACTAGGAGTACTAAAAGATAACAAGGGGGATAGAAAACATGGGATGAGATACAGGGCCATTTGGGTTTTGACTTATGTATTTTATATCTTAGGTTGGCAATAAACCTTCAAGACCAATTTTTTTTTTCAGTTTAGAGTTTGAAAAGAGTATATATAACAGGTGTGTCCATTAATCACTGAGTCTCCCACTACAGCTGCAGAAACCTGCTTGTGCATGCAGATTGGGTAATTGCAAACCTAAGTACCTGTTTGTACCTGCAAATTACCTGATCTGGATATGTAAATATTCATTTTGCATGAATAAATGGAAGCCTTCTGGGAAGTCAGATTGACACCTCACCCTCTTGAAAATGTGGTTCACTTTCTGATGCTTTGGGGTTATGGAGTAGATAAACCAATAGATGCCACTGAAGGGGTTGATACTGATTTTGAAGAGTTGCAGTAAGGGGTGAATGATTATAAGAGTGGGTGGTGATATTCCAGAGCCTACTTGAGCTCCTTCTTGGGGCACCTTGCTGCCCAGTTGTGCAAACATACCTCATGACAATATTTGCTGCTAGATGGTATGTACCCAGTGCAAACCAAGTGTGTGGGCCAAGGACTCACTCAGCAAACAGGCTGAGTTCCCTCCAGAACAGCCATGATGCATGCATGGTCTTCAAGGCTCATTTAGATACTCTAAATCACAGAAAACAAATTTCCCCAAATTTTCTGAGAAAAAACAGACACCCATAGAACAACACAAAACCTCTGACGTTTATTTTTTTTTCTTTTTCAGCTCATGAAAACTCTATTAAAAAAATATCATCTGGAAACATCAGACTCCTACACGAAGAAATATTGCGTGAGTGTGTGAAAGCTGGAGAGTGAAATTCTCCAGTTTCATTTTACTATCCAAGCTGTGAACTGCAAAAATAACAAGTCATTATAAAAGTGAAACAGACATTCTTCTCCATTTCCCCCATTTTAATCAGCTTAAAGGCTTCCATGCTTTTCAACAACTCAGGCCCTAGCTATGACTGTTCTTTAACCTTGATGCTTGATGAATTTTAAATATTTTACTAATATGAGAAGTGTAGGCATCACCACAGAAGGGGCAGCCCTCTGGGATCAGTGTTCAGTCTCTGATAAAAGTGCCCAGGGCATTGATTGAGCAAAGTTTAGGGAGGCAGTTTGCTCTAGTGGGAGAAAAAAAAATCAACAAATACAAAGCTAGTTATGAAGTTGAGAGGGCAGGAATTTAAGGCTTTTCTCTGACACTCATGAACCGTGTGACTGGGTAAAGTTATTTAACATTCTGGATCCTCATTTCCTCAATCTGTAAAATGGGGATAATAAACTTTTAATTATGGCTGTCTTGGGGCAGAGGTGTCAATACTCTTCTCTACAGAGGCAACACTCCTGACTGTAGCCTGAACCAGATTAAAATGTAATTGGGGAATATTTAACAAAATAAATAAAATTACAATATGCTATTGGCAGGAATCCTTATGTATGGGTTAGTGGCCTTGTTTACATTTGAATTTGATATCACTGTCCTAGGGCTATTCTGAGTAGCAGCTCATGTTTACATAGTACCATATGTTTTTTAAAGGATTGATATTGTTTCTATTATTTTTACTAAAATGAACTTATGATTTTGTCAAGATAGGGAGCTCCTGGTAAGAAACTTCCCTTTATTGATGCAATTCACATATTTTCAACTTCTATTCTGAAGGAGGTCCATAGGGGACTGAACTGAAAATTTAAGTGACTTAAGACGTTTTTGCTGTTGTTATTTTTCAGTCCCATTTCTCTGTGATCCCATTTGTGATTTTCTTGACAAACTTATTGTAGTGGTTTGCCATTTTCTTCTCCAGCTCTTTTTACAGATGAGGAAACTGAGGTAAACAGAGTTAAGTGACTTGCCCAGGGTCAAAAAGCTAAGTAAGTATCTCATGAAGTTGAGTCTTCCTGAGTAGGCCTGGAGCTCTATTAATTGTGCCACTTGGATGCTCCTGACTTTAAAAAGTCAGCTTATATCTTTTGCATATCTTTATCCATTCTCCCTTAGCACAGTTCCTGGCACTTAAAGCTAACTGACTCTGGGGCTAGTTCTCTCTTTAGCTGTACACTCTGCCTCTCACTTTTACCTGACTTAATCATTACTAAACTTGTCAACCAAAATGGTTAGGGATATTCCAAACTTCCTCATTTACCTTAAGAGCACATTCTGATTTTGGCATCTATGAATTCCTCCTAATAACTTATGTTCTCTAAAATGCCTCAAGGCTTTACAAAGTCTTAAAACAACCCTGTGCCACAGCTATTTCGAGTATTATCTTCATGTTACAGATGGGGAAGAAGCTGGGGTTCAGAGAGGTTGGGAGGCTTCCCGGGAGATATGGGACTAATTAGAGTCTGAGTGAGGTGTCTAACCTAGATCCTTTCTGACTCCAAGCCAAATTTTCTCTCTACTACACCACCATTTAGCCGGCTCTTAAATCTAACTACATTTTTAGCCTGCACAGCCTTTTGGGCCTATGATAGACACAGTTCTGTAACCCCGGAGCTGTATTTCATATCAGTTAAGCAGAGCCATAAGTAGGAATTTTGTGCCTGGGTGGAGGCATCATGAACAATGGCTTGGGCAAATGGCCCAGGGAAAGGGAAAGTCTATCTTCTGAGGGAAGAGACTCAAGGACAAAATAAAACAGCTGCCTCTACCTAGGCTGAACTAGCATACTTTTGACAAGGTCTTCCTAAGCCCCACTCACATTGGTTTGGCTTTTGGTCAGTAGGAAAGGTTGAGAAACTCTGGAAAGTAAAATCTCATGACAAAGCAAAGCCTCCTGGATTTGGAGACAGGGGATGTCTCCAGTAAGTCACATCCCCGTGTCCATCTAAAGGGACCAAGGGTGCTGTCTCTCTTCCAAGGCTTTGCTTCAACCCCAAATATCATTTCTTACCTCCACTCACTGCTTCTATAGGACAAACCATTCCCGTTGGGTACCAAGAAGGCAATCCCTCTATCCCTACTAGGTGCCCTCCTCCTTGGGCCAGACTGTGGGCAGGAGACTTCTCTCTCCTTGATTTGGATTGCCTGAGAGTTATTATGTCTTTATCTCCTCATTTCCCACTTCTCCGTCATGCCCCTAGCCAGGTACCTTTAGCTTTTATGTGTTGTTTACTCTTTTAGAAAGTAAGTTCCTTCAGGGGAGGGACTATCTTTTTTTCCTTTCCTTGTCATGCAGTGAGAACTAAATAAATGCTTATTGACTATCTACACCTGATCAGCTCCCAGAAATCAAGTGCTATCTGCATTGAGGAACAAAATCATTCATTTTTGACTGATTCAAGTACAGGAGGATCTTGTTTTATGAGAACTCATCACACTGCAATTCAGGTATATGTGATTTGTGATTGAAAAAAATAAAGGCAGAAACATATGTAAAAGTAAAAAAAAATAATTACTAAATTCAGGTCATTTTCCCAAGAGGAGTAAAGTCTCATAGCATCTCACCCAATCTCACTCATTCTTCGTCTGAGAAGCATCAAATTTGAGTCATGACATTGTTTTGTGCCTAACATTAGCACCAGCAGAATTTTCACGTGCAAGAGGTCCTATTTGTGTTAGAACACTGCTTCTCTTTATTTCATTAACATTATTTTAGATATTAATAATGACCCCAAAGTACAAGAGTAGTGATGCTGGTACCTCTGATAAGCCTAAGGGAAAAGTCATAAAATGCCTAGGTATGTTCATACAAAAATACTTATTAAATAATGGAGTTTATTATGTGTGATTTTCAGCTTTCCATGTGCAAAATGTCTAACAACATATTGGTTGCAGAAAGCATAGTCCTACTGTGTTACCAAAGAGTTGGTCACTCTAAGAAGCACATGAATTGACTTTTTTCTACAGCAAAATACACTTTTCAGTTTGGTACTAAAGCAAAATGTACCCCTATTAGTAACTAAATAACAAATATAAAAAAAAGAATCAAAGTTGTTGTTCATTGCCCCTTTCCCAAAATGATACTGGAAACCAGCCTATTAAACAAGAATGAGGGAATAAGAGAGGGGAGATATTCAGTTGGCTCTACTGAGAATCTGAAATGAGTTATTTAAGTGAGTGGCTAATAATCCTGAAAATGAAAAAGTCCTTGTGCTCACAATGAAAACCTCTTAGCTTAATTTGGGGTGGATGGGGATCAATCATTTGAGAGAGCCACCCTTAGGAACCAGGAATGCCAAGTCATGATTTGTTCTAGAGGCAGTTTTATGTGATTCTGCCTCTTCCCAGTTTTGTAGAATATCCAAACCTCTTTCTCTGAGCAGCTCAATAAAATCTGACTCTGCTTTGTAAGGTGGGGGAGAAGGGTCATCCGAATTTGGTTCTCTACTGAATTACTCGTCCCTGACTAACCCCTCCACTCTAAAGTTCTGAAAAACTTGCTATATGGGATGGGGGGAAATTCTTGTTGATTTAGTGAGACATTTCTTTTAAAAAGAAAAGAAAAAAAAAACACCTATGAAAGCTCTGAAAGGTAATATAGCATTCACAGGTGAAAATATAGTTACACTGTGAAAATAACATTTCTTTGGTACCTGCCAAAAATATGTGAATGTTTTCATTTATTCCCCACCAAGGAAAAAACCAGTTTCACAAAGTGGGTTTCACCTTTGACTAAAAACATCAGAAATTTCAGCTTTTGGCTTTGAGAATCCACCAAGTGAAAGTTGATAGTTTTCTCATAGCTCCTTCAGCAATCTAGAAGAGGTGACTAATCATCTATGCCACCTGATCCCTTTCTCTAGCTGCCCTTGACTGGGGCTGAATCTGGAGGGGGGGTAGGTAGGGATAGTGGTGGGGGGTAATGAAATTGATCGTATGGGCAGAATTCTCCTCCTCCATCATGCCAATACTAGCTCTATTTAGTTTTGGCTTCACTGGCATACTGAAGCATTACACTTGGGAAGATGTACTGGGTAGGTATGGAATAGTGGAAAGAATCTCTGATAATAGAATCAGAAGAAACTGGGCAGAAAGAACCAAGTTCAAATTCTACTTCTAACATATCTTGGCTGTGATTCTAGACTAGTCACTTTAAGCAGATACAACTATACATTTCAGAGATTTAAGGTTTATGAAGAGTCTTTCCCACAACAATTCTGTGTTGTGCATTGGTCGCATTATCTGAATTTTTTTAGAGGTAATTTTACTCAGTGTCTTCTGAATGGAATTGCTAAAGAGTATATGCATTCTTGAACACCACGTGAAACTTTTACAAAAATTGAGCATATATTGAGGCACAGAAATATCACCAGCAAACGTAAAAAAGGCAGAAATAGTAAATATGTTTACTGGAGAACATAACACAATAAAATACTAATCAGTTCAGGGACCATTAACAAAAAACACAGATCCAAATGGAGACATAACAATGAAATCCTAAATAATGAGTGGATTAAAGAACAAATTGTAGAAACAATTAAAATTATGTAAAAGAAAAGATAAAGAGGAAATATTCCTCCAAAATTTCTGGGCGACAGCTTAAAGCTTTCCTATGAGAAAAATCATATCTGTATGAATATACACAAACCTAAATAGAAAATGAAAGGATTAATGATCTAAATATGCATTTAAAAATTAGAAAGCCAATAAATAAATGAATATAAAATAAGCACAGAAGTAGAGATATTAATAGTTAGAAGAGAAATAATAAACTGGAAATCAAAAATGACTCGCCCAGGGTCACACTGTAAGCCAACATCAGAATCTGAAATCAAGTTCAGTATGATTTTAGCTATACCTTAAACCTAACAAGTCATGAACCTTTGAGGGGTCCCAGTTGCGACATCTATAAATTGGTGTTGGTGGTGGGTGGGACAGGGCCAGGGGTTTTGACTAAGTTATCTTGAAAGTGTCTCCTAACTCATAAATTCTGTTTCTAAGCAAATATCTAGGTACTGGTCATCTTTTTAGGGACCTCAGAAGAAAATGATTGATAATATATGTCCTTGACACATATCCCTACCATTGATTTAAATAGGAGGTTAGAGACTAGACCTGTGATTTCACTAGTATAGGGAATTCTGAGGAAATAAAACTCACCCCCAATACACTCTAGCAACTTTTACAATTTAATAGTATTAGAGCCGAGGTAGCCTAGGTAACCACTGATACAGTTAAGGATTTGCCTAAAGTCACATTTCCAGTATATATCAGAAGTAAAATTTGAACTCAAGTCTTCCTGGCTTTAAGGTCAGTTCTCTATTCACCATGCCACACTTGCTTTCTAAATATAATATATACTTAGGAAAAACAACTATGAAATGTATGTGATAGAGATTCATAGTCTGTCTGCATATGGAAATGTTTATGTTTCCTGAGGTTTCTCAAGTGCTCAATAAAATTAATAACAAGAATAAGAAATAAACTATGAACCACACAAAAAAAATGTAACCTTTCTTGTTCTGTCGGGATATGGTCATGTAGCCCTGATGCAACTTTGATATTTCTACAAGAAAGAGACTGATTAGAGATACGGTTGAAATGCCCAGTTAATCTTTTTCAGAAATTCTAGTGAGAAATTCTATTTAAAATAATTGCAGACAATATAAAATTCTTGGAGTCTATCTGTCAAGACAAACCCAGGAACTATATGAACCTAATTGCAAAACATTTTTTTACACAAATAAAGACAGATCTGAACAACTGGAGAAATATTTATGGCTCATGGGTAGGCAAAGCCATTAAATAAACATGACAATTATACCTAAATTAGTTAATTTTTTTAGTGAACTATCTATTAAAGTACCACAAAGTGTTTAATAGAGCTAGAAAAATAACAAAATTTATATCTGGAAGAAAAGAAAGTCAAGAATATCAAGAGAATCAATGGAAAAAATGAGAAATAAAGTGGTATAGCTACTAAATCTCACATTATATAGCAAAGTGTTAATCACAAAAACAATTTGATACTATTAGAAATAAAGTGGTGGATCAGTGGAATAGATTAGGTACACAATACAAATATACAACAAATGCACAATATGCAACACAAAAAACAAACTTTTGGGACAAGAACTTGTTATCTGACAAAAATTGCTGGGAAAACTGGAAAGTACTTTAGCAGAAACTAGGTATAGACCAACATCTCACACAGTGTAATAAGATAAGGTTAAAATGGGTACATGATTTAGACATAAAGGGTGATATTGTAAACAAATGAGGGGAATAGGGAATCAATTTATGAACAAACAAGAGCTAGAGAACATTATGTGATATAAAATGGTTACTTTTGATAACATTAAATTAAAAGGTTTTCTGACATACAAAACCAAATGCAGTAAAAATTAGAAAGAAAGGAGAAGAATCAGTTAGGTAGCACAGTGGATAGATCACCAGACCTGGAGTCAGGAGGACCTGGGTTCAAATGAGATTCCAGCCTCAAACACTCCCCAGTTGTGTGTCCTTGGGCAGGTCATTTAGCCCAATTGCCTAGCCCTTACCACTCTTCTGCCTTGGAATCTATACTTAGTATTGATTTTGAGACAAAAGTTAAGCAGGAAACTGAAGTGTGTGTGAGGTGGGGGAGGGAATTTGCAACAAATTTCTCTGATAAAGGCCTTATTTTTCAAATATATAGAGAGCTGAGTCAAATTTAGAAAAATACAAGTCATTCCCCAGTCAACAAATGGTCAGACTGTGAATAGAAGTTTTCAGAAGAAGAAATCTAAGTTATCTATAGTCAGATGAAAAAAATGCTCTAAATTACTATTGATTAGAGAAATTCAAATTAAAAAAAAAACCTCTCAGGTATCACTTCACACCCATCAAACTAGTTAATATAATAGAAAAGAAAAATGAAAAAATGTTGGAGGGCATTTGAAAAAAAAAATGGAAAAACATGGTAGTGGTAGAGTTGTAAACTAATCCACACATTCTGGAGAACATTTTGGAACTATGCTCAAAGGACTATAAAACTGTACATACCCATTAATCCAGCAATACCGCTACTATGTCTGAATTTCAAAGGGATCAAAGGAAAAAGACTATGTGCAAAAATGTTTACGTCAGGCTCCTTTTGTTTTGGCAACAAATAGGAAATTGAGGGGATGCCCAGCAATTGTGGAATGACTGAGCAAATTGTGGTATGTGATTATGATGGAACACTATTATACTATAAGAAATGATGCACAAGAGAGTTTCAGAAAAATTTGGGAAGACTTATGTGAACAGATACAAAGTGAAGTGAGCAGCACCAGGAAAACATTGTATACAGTCATGGAAATATTATATGATAAACTTTTAGCTATTCTAACCAATGCAAAAACAATTCTGCAAGACTCATGATGAAAATTACCATATACCTCTGGAGAAAGAATTGTTAGATTCTGAGGGCAGGCTGAAGCATATTTTTGCACTTTATTTTTTTAAACATTTATTAATATTCATTTTTAACATGGTTACATGATTCCCTTTCGCCCCCCGCACTCCCCCCACCCATGGCCGATGCACATTTCCACTAGTTTTGTCATGTGTCCTTGATCAAGACCAATTTCCAAATTGTTGGTAGTTGCATTGGTGTGGTAGTTTCGAGTCCACATCCCCAATCATGTCCACCCCGACCCATACGTTCAAGCAGTTGTTTTTCCTATATGTTTCCTCTCCTGCAGTCCTTCCTCTGAATGTGGGTAGCATCTTTACCATAAATCCCTCTGAATTGTCCTGGGTCATTGTATTGCTGCTGGTACAGAGGTCCATTACATTCGATTTTACCATAGTATATCAGTCTCTGTGTACAATGTTCTTCTGGCTCTGCTCCTTTCACTCTGCATCAGTTCCTGGATGTCTCTCTAGTTCACCTGGAACTCCTCCAGTTTATTATTCCTTTTAGCACAATAGTATTCCATCACCCGCATATACCACAGTTTGTTCAGCCATTTCCTAATTGAAGTGTATACCCTCATTTTCCAGTTTTTTGCCACCACAAAAAGCACAGCTATAAATATTTTTGTACAAGTCTGTTTATCTATGATCTCTTTGGGGTACAGACCCAGCAATGGTATGGCTGGATCAAAGGGCAGGCATTTTTTTATAGCCCTTTGAGCATGATTCCAAATTGCCAGCCAGAATGGCTGGATCAGTTCACAGCTCCACTAGCAATGCATCAATGTCCCAATTTTGCCACATCACCTCCAACATTCATTACTCTCCCCTTCTTTCATTTTAGCCAATCTGCTAGGTGATACCTCAGAGTTCTTTTGATTTGCATTTCTCTAATTATTAGAGATTTGGAACACTTTCTCATGTGCTTATTGATACTTTTGATTTCTTTACCTGAAAATTGCCTATTCATGTCTCTTGCCCATTTATCAATTGGGGAATGGCTTGATTTTTTATACAATTGCTTTAACTCCTTGTATATTTGGGTAACTAGACCCCTGTCAGAGTTTTTTGTTATAAAGATTTTTTCCCAATTTGTTGTACCCTTCTGATTTTGACTACATTGTTTTTATTTGTACAAAAACTTTTTAGTTTAATATAATCAAAACCATTTAATTTACATTTTGTAATTTTCTCTAACTCTTAGTTGGTTTTAAAGTCTTTCCTTTCCCACAGATCTGACAAGTAAACTATTCTGTGTTCACTTAACTTGTTTATAGTTTCCCTCTTTATATTCAAGTTGTTCACCCATTCTGAATTTATCTTGGTGTAGGGTGTGAGATGTTGATCTAGACCTAATCTCTCCCATATTGTTTTCCAAATTTCCCAGCAGTTTTTGTCAAATAGTGGATTCATGTCCCAAAAGTTGGGCTCTTTGGGTTTATCATACACTGTCTTACTGATGTCATTTACCCCAAGTCTATTCCATTGATCCTCCTCTCTGTCTCTTAGCCAGTACCATATTGTTTTGATGACTGCTGCTTTATAGTATAGTTTAATATCTGGTACTGCTAGGCCCCCTTCCTTCACATTTTTTTTTCATTATTTCCCTTGAAATTCTTGATCTTTTGTTATTCCAAATGAAATTTGTTATAGTTTTTTCTAATTCAGTAAAGAAGTTTTTTGGTAGTTTGATAGGTATGCGCTAAATAGGTAAATTAATTTGGGTAGAATGCACTTTATTTTTATCAATTTTTTTTGCAATATGGCTAATATGGCATGATTTTACTCGTATAATATCACATTTCTTGCCCTCTTAATGGGTGTAGGAGGGTTGAGAGGGAGGGAGGAATTTTGGAACTTAAAATTTTAAAATAAGAATGTTAATAATAAATAATATTAAAAAAGAAAGTTTAGTGAAAAAACTTTTGTTACTTTGAGGACTTAGGCTGATAGTTTCTTTCTTGCAGATAGTGAAATAAATAAATAAATCAATCAATCAATCAATCAATTAATTAATTAATTAATTAATAAAACTTGCAGATAGTGAAAACACCAACCACTAAGATAAAACATCCTGTCAATAATCTCTGAAGGTCTGTTTAGGATTTATATTGCCTTCCACTTCAAATCCTGATTGAGCTCAAAATAAAATTGTGAAACACCACTCTTAAAAATTTATACCTCTCTGGAGAGGCTTCCAGTCCAAAACAAATTCACATGAAATCCTGTGAGTGTGAACCCTGAGAATAGGTTCTCTAGGCTAGAGCAATTTAAAGATTCTTAATGTTCATTTGGTACAATGTGACCTCTTTGTTTTCCCATGATGGCTTGTGAAAATTGTGTAGCCAGAGCTGTTGAAGGGATTTCCCTAAAACAGACCACAAATCCCCAAATGAAGCTCTGTTTAGACACAAGGCATCATTTTTTCCTTTAAGAATTTCTATGAGATGCTGTAGAAATCTTTAGAAAAATCTAATTAGTGAAGAAAGAGTAGGTACAGGCAAATGTCATTTGAGGCTCAAATCTTTCTAGATACTTATCTAAGTGAAAATAGTTTTTATAATAATTGGAGAACTAACAGTTCAGGCATCATGATGAAAAAGCCCCTCCTCCTGGATATGGTCAAAAGCTATAACTATTTTTCTAGAGTCTCTGCAATGAGATCCATGACCCTTCAAAATAGATAGACCTAGCAATCCAAGTAGGACAAATCAAGTAAATCAAGACTATATTATACAGATTCTACCATGCAGATAAAGCCCATTAAATTTTAAGAGGCAGTATTGCATTGTTATTCATCCTTTGTTTTAGAAGAGGACCAATGAATGACATAATAGAGTGATGTCTTGACTTGCCCTGAATTGGACTGAAGTGAGGTAGAGTTGCACAAACTTGTTAATCTCATTCTCTTTTCCAGTCATCAAATTCCAGTGGCAAGACAAAAATCAAGATGACTGGCAGTGGTCCAGAATACAGTGGATGACCTTGACATCTGATCAAGCTCTATGGGTTCTCCAGTGCATGCTTCAGCTGACTTGAAGGCCATTAAAACAAATTATTCTCATCCTCCCATTCCTCTAGGAGAAGACTTCACATACTTAGGGTAGACATTCCCCTAAAATTTGAGAGGCAGTGTGATACAGTACACAGGGTACTAGATTAGGATTAGGAAATTCTGGGTTCAAGTTCTGATGGGATATTTATTTAATTTTTTCATGCATCAGTTTCCTCATCTGCAAAATTGGGGAGAGTAAAGTTAATAGCTTCTGAAGTCTCTTTTAGTGTTTCATTTTGTTTTTAATAAAAACCCTTACCTTCTATCTTAGGATACTGAGTATCAGATCCAAGACAAAAGAATGGTAAGGTGTAGGCAATTGGAATTAAGTGACTTACTTGCCCAGGGTGACATAACCAGAAAGTGTCTGAGGTCAAATCTGAACCCAGGACTTCCCATTTCAAGGCCTGGCTCGCTATCCCCTGAGCCTCTTAGCTATCCTTCTTTTCTAGTTTTAAATCTATGATCCTATAAGATGATCCATCTCAACAGGCAGTTAAGATGATATAGATTTTAAAGTTAATATCCAATATTCCAAGTATGATATTTAATAAGATTTATCAATATTTAACTCGAAGCAAAAGGAAACTTAAAAAAGGCTAGAGAAACAGGGACAATTCACCCATGCCAGTCGAGTGGAAGAGAGAATGCGAGAGGCATTCCCCAAAACTTATATACAATCACGTAAAAGATGCATGTAAACAGAAAGGAAAAGGGAATTTGGGGGTGAGGGAAGAATTCTGGGAGATGAAGTCTAAAGGATACAAAATTTCCACTTATACAATGGCCACTCCACAGATAATGAGCTGGGTCTGGAAATAAGTAGCATGAAGTTGAATTGCATTTGGGAAATTCTGCTATGTTTTCAATTATCTTATGTTGCTTTCTCTACTACACAAAAACAAAAAAAACATTTTATTTTCATTTCTGTTTTCAAACACCAATATTTTCCAAATGATAATAAATGAATGGAAATCATGAAACTTCATGACAGAAGAATCAAAGTTACAGGTCATGTAAAGGACAATGATGCATGGTAGCCAGAGTTGGAGGGGCTGTGGGAAAATTGGCTAACTAATAGGCTGTTGATGGAGCTATGAATTAGTTCAATCATTCTAGAAAACAATTTAGAATGCAAGAAGTCACTCAGTGCTTTAAGCGATTTGCCACAGTGATTCCCACTACTAGGAATATTTACACAAGTAGGTCAATGACAGAAAGAAAGTTTTTATACCTACTGAAATATTTATAGGAACATTTTTTAGAGTGGCAAAAGACTGGAAACCATGGAATAGTCCATTGGTTGAGGAACGATTGAATAAACTATGATTTATGAATGCAGTGAAATAATATTATGCCATAAGATAGGCTAGCCAAAAGGAATTCTGGGAAATATGGGAAGACTTGTAGGAAATGATAAAGAACAGAACTGGAGAATAATATACATGGATCTGCACATTTATATACTTATATGTGTATATATGTTTTTGTAAGTACACTAATGGAAATAAAAATGACACTCACAGCATCAGAATTCAGATTCATCACAATTTCTAATCTTGGTTCCAAAGAATGATTGATGAAACTATTTCCCTCCTCTTTTTTGAGTGATGATAAAATATAGATGTGGGTCATTGGATGTGCACAAACTGTCCTTTGGGTAGCTATATCTGTTTTTCTTAACTATTCTTCATTGTTATAAGAGAAGAGTATATGATATGCGTGTGAGGAATATTTATTGAGATGTAAGTATTGTAAAAAACAAAAATAATCAACAAATCATAAAAAATTCAATGGTCCTGTTGTCTATTTGCAGGACACAATTGAGACATGTTAATAATACTTATTTGTAGTCAAAATGGGGAAAAAAGACATTATCAATAATATGTATGACTAGAAAAGTATATGTGGGCCAGTCATATAAAGAATAAGAGGAAGGCCTCCAACACCTTGGATTGATCTTCTATGCAGGATTTTTGAGAGGACATAGACAATAGCCACATTGTATGAAAAAATGTGGAGGAATTGTACTATGTACCAGTGGAGAGACTACCCACATCAAGGAAATAACAAAACCCATCAAATTATCATTGTACATTGATTTTAAATAAACTTGGGTCTAAAGGAAGAGTGAACTCCAGGAATTGACAGGAGAACATTGTAAACAGAGTCTGATACACTGTGGTACAATTGTACATAAAGGACTGCTCTACTAGCAGCAGTGCAAGGATCCAGAGCAAGGCTGAGGGACTTATAAGAAAGAAAACTAGCCACATTCAGAGGAAAAACTGTGGGAGGAGAAACACAGAAGAAAAACCTGCTTGAACACATGGGCTGATGGGGATATTATTGGGGATGTAGACACTAAATGATAACTCTATTCCAATATCAATTATATGGAATTAGGTCTTGATCAATGATACATGTAAAACCCAGTGGAGTTGTTCATTGGCTAAGGGGGGGGTTAAGGGGGTTTGGGGGAGAGGGAAAGAACATGAAACATGTAACTATGGAAAAATATTAAAAATAAAAACAAAAATAAAATAAAGGAAGAGTGAAGATGTCCTTCAAAAAGAACTCCCTTCTTTGAAAGGTGCTGGAGTCATATGGAGGGCATACTCATAAGCAATATATATATATATACATATATATATATATACACATACACACACATATATACATATATATATATACAGAGAGAAAGGGAAGGAGGGAGGGAGAGAGAGAGAGAGAGAGAGAGAGATAGAGAGAGAGGGAGAGAGAGAGAGAGAGAGAGAGAGAGAGAGAGAGAGAGAGAGAGAATGGAGAATTGCTACTTATATAGTTACTAAAAGGAAGATGAAAGCAAATGAATAGCAAATAGACTTTGACTTTTGGCTAGAGGGTCCTAAAAGTCTGGGAAAGATAATATAGTAATTATTATATTCAAGATATTTATGTCATTCAAAGCAATTTCATTCTAATAGATAATAGCAGCACAATATTCATTTTGCAAATGGAATTTGCAGTCTCTGTTGGACTAATGGGAATGACTAGTCAGCAGGATCTTGGCTTACTACATAGTCCAAATTGGTTTATGTGTCCTTGATCCTTCTTGTGACATTTAACCTGAAAATTTGGAAAAATCTAAAAAATAAATCCATATTTTAAGATTGCTTCTGAAGATAAAGGATTTCTAGGAAGAAATAGAATATACTAGAAATCTTGGTTCCAATACAAGCACTACTCAGATCTCATTCTCTTTTTATAACAGAAAGGGCTTGAACTCTAGAACCCTATTAACTTGCCAATGCAAATCAACAAGGTTGTATCTGGAGTCAGAGGGCTTGAGTTCATATCCTGAAGGCTCTCCTACTTGCTACCTCTAAACTTTGAACAAATCATTTCATCTTTTTAGACCTCAGTTCTTTGTCACTAAAATAATTTGGATTTGATGACCTCTAAGGCACCTTCCAGGGCAAAACTGATGATCTTCTGCCCCTGGATTGGTTTAGTCCATGACTTTTATGGGCTCAGAGAAATAAACTCCCTTATCATTGGGTAGTGAATAGGTTGAAATCTTCCTTTACAGCTAAATTAAGGATTAAGTAGTCTTTTATGGACTAGTCTAGGAGCTCATCTCCATTCAGATTTCTCTTTCTATGGAGAAGTACACTGCAAGGTCAGAATAACCATTGTTGTTACCACTGTTGTTGTTGTTATTCTGTGCTGTTTGTTGTTGTTCCTTCCTTTGTTTTAGAAGAGAACCAATGACATTGCAGGGTGATGTCTGGACTTCTGGTGTGCATGAAATAGATTCAAGTGAGGCAGAATTGAGCAAACTTATTAGCTTCACTCTCTTCCATTGGTATGGAAGTCCAGTGGAATGACAAAAGTCAGGACAATTTGGCATGGTCCACAATGCAATGGATGATCTTGGTGTCTTCAGTGTCTGAACAACCTTTTCAGCATTCCCCAGTGTCTACTTTAACTGCCTTCTAAGCCAATGGAACAAATTGTTCTCATCTGCCCATTTTGTTGAGGGGACTCTTTACATACTTGGTATAGACATTCTCCTACTTTACCAGCTACTATAAGGTGTGTTGGTTACTATCTTAGCCCATCATTTAGGGAGGAGCTGGTTGGAAAAGTGGTTAGACTAAAGGACTTAAAGTCTGGAAGAAATAAGTTTGAATCCAGTCTCAGACACTTACTAGCTGTGTAAGTCTGATGTAGTCATTTTAACCTATTTCAGTCTTAGTTTCCTTACTTTTAAAGTGAAATGGAATTGGACTCAATGGATCTAAGTTTCCTTCTAGTTCTAAATATATGATTCTATGATCTTGAGGTCACAGAGCATATTCTCTAGCTGTCATCCTCACCCCACTCAAAATGTCATCTTGGATTCTGTGTCTGAAAAGATGGACTTGGAAAGATCCATTTTTGCCTTAGCTTGTTCAGAACAAAGCATCCAGGACATTTCCTGGCTCTCTCTACCCTAAATACTTCCAGCTTCCCATTATATGTCCTCTTCTGTCATTATATGTAAGTTCCTTGAGGGCAGGGTCTCTTGCTTGCTTGCATTTATATCTTAGGACTTAGAAGATTTGGCATATAGTATCCTCAATTAAAACTCTTTCTACCTACCACCTATCTAGAATTATTAGGCAACATTTATAGAATACTTTTAAGTTTATAAGCGACCTTATGTGTAAGTATATGCATGTGTGGCAAATATACATTATATATGTGTAGATAGATAGATAGACAGATAGACAGATGGATAGATGTCAGGGGAATGATGGAGTCAGCTCATATAGGCTTGCATTAGTCCATTGTTAAAATTTTCAATTTGGGAATTTAATGGAAATCAGCAAATGCTACAAATCAGGGTTGATTTCTTATTTTTTGATTGTCTAGACTTAATAAAGTGATGGTGAACATGTTAATAATGCAGGTTATTAATTCATGCAGGTAGGTTAAATTATTAAATAATGCAGATTATTAAAGGTATGTTTTATATATATATATATATAGAGAGAGAGAGAGAGAGAGAGAGAGAGCTAGTGGTTAAACCATTACTAGTAAACTATCATGTGTATGTGTGCATGTATACATGAAATTACAAATTATATACTCAATTGTATAACTAAATTCTTATATGAACATAATAGATTCTATATGAATATATGTATATACAGCCACATGTATATATACTTACACACGTATTCCTTTAGTCCTCTTAGCATTCTGCTGAGGGAGTTATTTTTATCCTCATTTATACTCATTTTACATATGAGGATAGAGAGGCTGAGAGAGTTAAATGATTTGTCTGGGTCACTCAGCTAGCAAATGTTTAAGGTAGGATTTGAAACTCGGATCTTAATTCAGATCTTTCTGTGACTACAAATCCAACACTCTATTCACTAAGCCATGGACTTTTGTAAGATAAATTACTTCTAAAAGATAAATTTCCTGCACTTGCTAAATAAAGTGAAAATGGGCAACATGAAGTGTTTTTTAAAACTGAGTCTAAATGTTCAAGGGGACATCCAGCATGGTGTGGTATAAGATGTGCTTTTTAAATAATCAACTGGAGATCTAATTGGGATAAGCTCTGGAGGTCAATGGAGAATTAGTTTGGAGTCTCAATGTGTGATCTGCTGAAGAATTCGGTCAATCTACGAACCAAGTATGTAAAGCAAAGTCTTTGATGTAGAGAGGGAGCACTTATTGGAGCTTAGGACTATTAGTATGCTTTATTGGTGATAGTGAAGGAAGCTGAAAAAGTTCAGGGAGTGAACCCATTACAACTCTAGGGCTAATGACCTGTGGTTTCCCCCAGATGATGGCTATCCAATGAGAAAGGCCTGAATGACCACACCGTGGATGAGAAGGGTTCCTTTCCAGGTAACTTTTGTTTGTGACTACCCTTCCGTAGAAATCCATATTCAGGAACCCTGAAAGAAGTTGAGGAAAGAAAGCATGTCATAGAATGTAAATTTTCTGCTACTTCTAAAAACCAGGAAATGAGTGTTTTCTTTTCTGGCTACCTTTCTGGTAAATAGAGCAGTTAAATACTCCATCTTCTACTGAAGTCCTCCTCCTATGGCACACTAGATATAATGCATGCAGTGCAGAGGAAAGACACTGATCTTAGAATTAAAACTACCTAAGACTGAGAACCACCCCTCACACTAACTAGCTATGAAGTCATTGTCATTGTTAAGTCAATTTCCTCATCTGGAAAATGGGCAAGAACTCTTAAAAATTCCTGCCTCAAAGAGTTGTTATGAAGAAAGGATTTATAAAAATTAAAAAATGCAAATTGCAGTTATTATTTGATATGATCTTATTCTCATTTTTTTACAGTGAAGTCCAGGTAGAAATGGTCCTGGAACAAGTCACAAAACTGCTGTTAATCTTTTATGTTTATCTTTACAACTGCATCAAATAATTATTTTTTTAAATCAAAGTATTCAGATTTAAGTAAACCCATTTCCTGCAATGTCACTGAGAGTGGTTTTACAACAACTCCAGTTACTGATTGGACAAAGAGAATAAAGAGTACCCTATGCTGCCCCCACATGATTTTGGTTTCTTTTGCTAGGTCTCTACATTTTGAAAGCTTTTCATTCCACATAGTTTGGAGGTTATGAGCATTTGGTTTGGTGAATGCATAAAAGTCCTCAAGAATTTAAGAGTTGGTGCTCCGTTGAGATAGATGGAAGGCACTGGTGTGCTAAGTAGTGTTTGGCAGTCGTTTCTCTGAAAAGAAAAAAATATAGACTGGTTCAATTTTCAAGTTTAGTTCACATTATTAACATTTCCCCCATCGTTTTCTTAAGTCTAGATGATCAATCAAATAATAAATTAATCCTTGATTTGACAATTTGACAATTTTTGAGGTTCTAATGCTTACAATAAAAATTTAACAATTGGTTTTCATAAACTGGTTTGAGCTGGTTCCAGCACATCATAGACTGGAAGCTACTATATGGCCTATAATGATGCTTCTACTAATACTACAGTTTGTTTTAATTCATTAGGATTTTTACTGTTTGAATCTGTAGTTTGGAGACATGTCTTGTAGTTTATTAAGAATAGTGAGGTTCTTGTAGATAATTCTGGCCACCTAATTGTGTCTTTCTAGGTACAAACTAATCTATTTATTTATTTAATTTGTCATTATATAAAGTTTTTGCTGTGTTTTTGCATATTCTTCATTAATCAATAAGCCTAGGTCTCTTAGTGACAACCTTTCTATAACTTCTGGTGGCAATAAGCTGATTTTATATCACTCTCATAAACTGCTCCATTTCTGTATATAGATCTGCGTACCATTTGTTCAACTCTTCTTTGCCAACCTGACTGCAGCCTTCTTTGGCTGAGTTTATGACAATGTCACCCAAGGAGGGTTTATTGTTTCCAGTTTTAGTGTCATTTTAACAGAATGGATAGTAAAAATACTCCTTAAATCTTTATATATGTAACTTAAAATAATTTTCAAGCAAAAGAACATGTTCTCAAAATGATTTCTAATCTTGTAGCTGTAACATTCTATGTCCTTTTAATACATTATTTGCAAATATGTGTTAGATAGTGACACCTATTGATCAAGTATGGTATGGCACCTTAGCTCTATCAAACATTTTTAGACCCCAGACAAAAGTAGGAAAAGGGCAAAATGTGGATTCAGGATCACTAAGCTTGAAGAAAGAGAATTCCCTGGAAGTCTAAATAATTCTAAAGGAGAAGAGAGGCAAGTTCTTGAAATCAAGAAACTACTGATAAATATAGAAATAATACATAGATAATAGTTGGGACAAAGTACCTTCATTCTAATACTCAATTAGCCATTATATTAATGTTTCTTAAAGAATTTTTTGACTTTACTTATTTCAGATTTTTAAATTTTTCCCTTAAGAAAAACATATATTCGAGTTTAAGAATGAAATTGGGAGAATTTGAGAGTTCTAGTTTTTTTCTTTATTCTTTATTCACCTTACATTAAACTTTTCTGGAATATAAGATGAGAGCTATATTTACTATTCTCATAATACTGTTGATCTTTTTAAATGCAAGTGATTGAAAACTGATTTATGAGGTGTGAAAGTGTTTTGAAAACTGTACAATTTGCAGCCACAAGATCATTCTCTTTGATAAAGATGATAGAAGCAAAACATGATTCTTGTATTTCTGCTTTCTCTTTGTAGTTGGTTAATATTACACCATCCACCTCCAGGTTGCAGACCAATCCATTCCTTCTTCTTCTTACTTTGAAAAAAGCTTAGAATAAGTTGTTTTTATTTTCTTTTGATTGAGGAAAGCAGGAAATGAAGTGAGAACTTGATAGAGAAAAAAATGCTGACAAGAAACTGAAGGATCTCAGAGCCAAAAAGTTCTGAAAAGCCATATAATCCAACTGAGTTCTCTCTATTCTTCTCTACCATGAGAATGGTCATCAAACCTTTGCTTGATAGCCTCTAGTAATGGGAAATTCACTATCTCAGGAGACAGCCATTTTTACCTTTGGTAGCTCCCATTATTAGGAGGTTTTCTCTTAAAATGAGTTGAAATCCACCTGCCTATGACTTCTAGTACCTGCCCCTGTGCCAAGTAGAATCATTTTAATTACCTCTTTCATGTGGCAAACCTTTAAATATTTGAATACTATAATCACCCTCTCCAAATTTATTGTGTTTTTTACAGCTTCTTCTCCTTTTCCTTCTCCTCCTTCTCCTTCTCCTCTTCCTTCTTCTTTCTTCCTCCCCCTCCTCCTCCTTCTGTTCCTTCTCCTCCAATGGTTATTTTCCCTTCCTTCTTTTATACATTTCTTTCTGGAACTCTTATGAGAGTACCTTGTGCAGCCTCATGAATTTCTTTTGGCGCCTCTCATTTTTCTACATCATTACACTTATGATAATCAGACCATGATAATGTCATTAGAATTATAATTTTAGAGATTTTCACTCTTCTTTAGTATGTTCCCTTTTAATCACTGTGCATGATATGATACCATTATTTTCTTTAAATTTTTTTAAATCTGCTCACCTTAAGTCTTGGGCACAGGTCATGCCAACTCAATGTTTCCTTACTTTACTTTTGGGAATCTTTTGAGAAAATGGCATATTATCTTAGAGTTAAAAATAGCAGAGTCCCTTCTTTTGGAAAGACAATATCACCTGTAAATTGAGACTTTTAGCAGAATGAGAACTCTGACAGATGTTAGGGCAGTTGAAGACCCCCATTTCTACTCTATATTGCCTTTAGGCAAGTTTTATAATCTGCATTTAGAGTAGAACAGGTCAATAGAGATCATCTAGTCCTACTTTCTCATTTTATGGACTAGAAAAGTGAAGCCCAGAGAGATTAAGTGATTTACTCAAAGTTACCCTGGTAACTAGTATGTGAGATAATAGCAGCCTTTGAAGAAAAGCCAAATCTTCTACTGGGACAAAGGTTCTGTCTAGCACAATAAGCTGAGTTTCAATTCAGATCAACTTTTTTTTTTCAAGAGTAAAATGACCTTTTTCATCAGTTTTATTTGCTTATTGTCATTGTTTATCATTATGATGGTGAAAATAAAACTGGTATTATCATAATGATAATAACTTTTGGAAAACTGATGGTAAATTCAGAAAGAGTCCAGTCATTCTCAAACCCCAAATATTGCCATTGATACCACATTAGTTGAATGAAGTTCAACTTCCAAGGCAGGAAAACAAAACAAACAAACAAGAATAATTCAAGTCCCAGTCTCCTCCCTTTTTCCTGATGAACACCAAATCTTAGGAAAAGGGCTAATATGATATTGAGTCAGAGGAATCGATTTCAAATTTTACCTTTGATATTTATTTCTTTTTTTTTAAAACCCTTGTACTTTGCTGTATTGTCTCATAGGTGGAAGATTGGTAAGGGTGGGCAATGGGGGTCAAGTGACCTGCCCAGGGTCACACAGCTGGGAAGTGGCTGAGGCCGGGTTTGAACCTAGGACCTCCTGTCTCTAGGCCTGACTTTCACTCCACTGAGCTACCCAGCTGCCCCCTTGATATTTATTTCTAATGTGATTTTGGACCACTCACTTAAACTGCCTGCACATCAATTTCCTTATCTATAAAATGATGGGGTTATTCCCTCTCCCCTCTATCTCTTGTTCCTATATGAAGGAAGGTACAGTTTGCTCTTGCTATTCTTAGCCTGTCTGGTTCTACAGCTCTAAAGCTGATGACAGAAAAAAAAGACAAGCTTCACAAAGGGAGGAGTCACTATTCCTTAGGGCAGCCTCCTCCAGCAAAGCATCAGAGCAATATTCCCCACTGCACCCACCTAGAAACTGCAGTATCATTGTCCCTGAGTGTCAGCCTGGTCCTGCTGAGTGCTGCCAACACTTCTCTCATACACAAAGGACCTGTCTTGGGGCTAATTCTTGAGACTCCCCAGAGCAAACTAACTAATGGGAGAAAATCATCTGAATCATCTTCTGGGAGGTGGGTGATATGTTTACATGGCAAGGAAAAGGAAATCATTTCTGGCAAAAAAGAGAAAGCAAAATGATTTTTACCACTGGCCCCAAAGCCCTCGGTGTTATTACTAGCATCATGGCTGTTTAAAAAGATGTGATATCTTGGCAGAGGGTAGAGAAATAAGAAGCTTCCACTTAAGCAATGGCTCTGTCCTGGGCAGCCAGCCTCCATCAGCTAATTAATCAAGAACTTGAGTAGTATAGAAAAAAAAAAAAGCAACAACCGAGTAAGTCCAAAGTATAATGCCACAGTGAGCATACAGTAAAGCCAATACACTACAGTACAGATAGATGGACCTGACATTTTGTTAGGAGATGGCCCGAGTGATGATAATCATCTATAAAGACCCAGATGGATAGACAAAGGTACATGAAACTCCATCCCGATCCTTGAACCCCAGATGTCTTACTACAAACCCTTCGTGGGAAGATGGAAAAGGCGGTTCTTTATGTGACATGATATGAGCGATGCCATGAAATGTATCTACTTTTCTCACTATGAATGGCCTGCCATCGCATGTGGAATCTACTATTAGAAAATTATGACTGTAAGGTAAGGAATCCAAATCTCCAGGAGTCATAGTTAATAGTTATTAACTGTTAATACCTTAGCTTAGATTAATTGGCCAGATTAACTCTAGAATCATAGGTTTTAGAGCAAAGAAAGGACTTCAGACAAAGTCTAGTCCAAACCTTTTATTTTATAGATGAGGAGACTAAGTAATTTGGAGACTTTTAATAATAAGGAGAAGACTTTGAGTAATTTGTCCAGAACTACATAAGCTCCTTAGAAGCAAGAACTATTTCTTCATGTTGTCTTTATATCCTTAGTACTTAGCATAGTGACTTGTACATAGTAGGCAATTAATGAGTGCCTGTGGAAAGATCCTAGAGGGAGGGAGGAAGAAAGGAAAGAAGGAAGGAAGGAAGGAAGAAGGAAGAAAGGAAGGAAGGAAGAGCAAAAAAGAAAGGAAAGAAAAGGAGTATTTATTAAGATCCTCAAGGCTAAGAGCTTTACAAATATTATCTCGTTTGATTCTCACAAAAACTCTGGGGAGTGAGGACTGTTATTATCCCAATTTTATAGCTTAGGAAATTGAGGTAAATAGAGGTTAAAAGACTTTCCCAGAAGTTATGTAGTTAATGAATGTCTGAGGCCAAATTTAAACTCAAATCTTCTTGATTCCAGGCCTAGATTCTATTCACTGTACCAATTTAGCTATCTTTGTAAGTATACCAGTGCTAGAATTTAATCTTAGATATGAATCTAGTGTTTTTTTTCCAGTATAGTACATCTTCTGTACACTGCTTATAGTGTACAAAACCCTAGGAGGAAAGGATAGAAACTGAAAAAATTTGATGGAGTTCATTACCACCCAGAAGGTGTGGTCTATATATCCCAGTGGGATATTTCTTCTCCCAGAAAGAGCTAGGTAAATTCAGGCCCACAAAACCATTTTATTCCTTTTAATTCTTCCTTCATTCGAACCAGGCCCACAGCCTCCCCAGATATTCCAGGAAACACCGGCAAACAACTTGAATAAGAGGTGAGATAGCAAAAAGCTGAATCATTCTTTGAGCTCTGACAAGTTTGATTTGACCTTCATGTGCTACAGGTTCTTCATTTGAAAATGGGAACAGAATGGTAGCCTCAACAACTTTGGAGGAATTCATTCATGCTTAAAAAGTCTCTTTGGTACCATGGCAAGAACCTTGGATTTCAGGACAAAATTCAGGCTGGACCACTTACTTACTAGCTTTGTGACCTTGCTCTTTGCTTCAGTTTTCTTCTCAATTAAATGAAGGGGCTAGGCTTGATCAGCTTTAAGGCCCCCCTATTAGCTCTAAAACCTGATTGTCCTCAACTTTTGAGGACCATGCATAAATTAAAAAAAGGTTAAATGTCAAAATGAATTACTATGTGCCAAAGTGAAACAGTCCCAGCTTTCAAGGAGACAGCATTCAAATGGGAAAAGCGCCATTCACTTTTGTCAATCTATAGAATATATTTACAATATATGTTAGTTTGGGGAAGAAGGCAACTTGGGGGATTTGGAAAGGCTTCCTGTAGAAGGGTTTTAGTAAGAGGTTCCGGGAGCACAACATGGTCTTGCAAAAATCCAACCAAAAAACATCAAAAAATTAAATCAATAGTGTGTCAACTTTGATTCTACTTGTAATTCTCATTCCTTAATAAGAGAATTTCCATTTCTCCTGTTCCTTTGGAATGAAGTATCAACATGGAAGGCCTTTTGTGCCTAGATAGGAGACACTCAGAGCTCAACAGAGGGAAGGAAATGGGATTGGTTGTTTCTATTTCTGCTACTACATTAAGAACAAGTCATCCTTCATCTTTTATCAAGGAAGGAAGACACAAGGACAAGCAAACAGAATGGCTGCCTACATTTACCTCTGATTAAAAAATTGTGACTATTTATATGTAAATGAGGTGCAAGCCCTGAGAGTTGCAAAGTTTGGGTGTGCCTTTCTTGCCAGTGGCTACTGCTGCATTGGCACAGGGAGGAGAAGGAAGAAGGATGGGTAGAGATGGTGGTTTCCCCAGACTCCATTTGGGAGAATTGTAAGTAAGAGTCTCAGAACTCTGGTTTATGTTTATACAAATGGCACTTATTAAGTGGGTGACTATACTTTTTGGAGGTTGTTTATTTTTTTTATCTAACAGATACCTTCTACCCAGTTGAAGACTCTTCCTTCTTTTGAGACCAAATTTAGGTATTTGCTTTTTTGTCAAGCTTTCTGTGGATCTCCACCCCAGCCCTGAACCAGGTGAATGTGATTTCTGCCCTTTATCTTATGGTAGTTTTTTTTTTTAAACCCTTACCTTCTGTCTTAAAGTCACCTAGCTGCCCCTCAAGTCAGTCCCACTGACCTAGAATTGGATGGGACCTCAGTGACCATCTAGTCCAGCATCCTAATTTTAGAGATAAGAAAACTGAAACTTAGGGAGATTAAGTGACCTTGCTCAAAGAATCAGAGGTAGGATTCAAACCTAAGCCTTCTTAATCCAACACTATTATAACAGTGGGGGTTAAGTGATTTATCCAGGATCACACAGCTAGGAAGTGTTGGAAGTCAGATTTGAACCCAAGATCTCTCATCTCCAAGTCTGGCTCTCAATCCACTGAATTCAACAATCCTCTGTCCTAAGTGCTTTTTAGCAAATATGTCATCTGATCCTTACAATAAACCTCCAAGTTAAGAGCTATTATGAGTCCCATTTTATTCTTGTGGAAACTAAGGCAGACAAAAGTTAAGTGACTTAATCAGGATCACATAACAGAAAGTGTTTAAATTTAGATTTGAACTCATCTTCCTGATTCTAGGTTCATTATTATCCACTGCTCCATCAGCCTCTATGGGAAAAAAAAAATTAAGTGG
Source organism: Gracilinanus agilis (assembly GCF_016433145.1). Taxonomy (NCBI): domain Eukaryota; kingdom Metazoa; phylum Chordata; class Mammalia; order Didelphimorphia; family Didelphidae; genus Gracilinanus; species Gracilinanus agilis. The sequence continues at coordinate 341,010,344 of NC_058131.1, read as the reverse complement.
TTTGCTTCCTCTGGTCACACAGGGACGAGGTTGTCCAACTGGGAGCATAACTTGCATCTGTCCAGCTGTCTCCTATTCATGCAAGTTTGTATGTGTAGCTTTCTGAACAATCCCATGCCCTCGCATACAGAGATATCTGTGCAGCACAAATTCCCTTTGGCATTGGATTCAAACATGGCTCGATCACAAGTCTTAACCTGTGGGCTTGTACCAAATAATACTGGGACACACCTCCTCACCCCCACTTTGCTAAAGCTCTATTTGCAACACCAGCAGTGAGTGGGTTTGCCTCTCCCCCATATTTGCCATCTTCCCCTAAATTCCAGCAGGTTATGAAAGCTCTATTAATTCAGTGGTTCTTTGTAGAGAGGTCACACAGAGTTTGGATGGTTATTGGAACCTCTCTTGTTGGGAAATATTCAATAGTAATTTTTATACTTCCTCTCAGGTTTCAGTGTATAGTTATAGGTCCCTAGGAATGGTTGATGCAAGGGCTGGTACCTGGTCTTTTTAAAAAACGTTTCAGACAAAATTACACGGGTAGTCACTCCCGAGGGCCAAGAGTCAAAAGACACAGGTTTTTGCAACTTAGTTCAATTTAGCTTTTTTTTTTTTTTAATCCTGCCTTAGAATAGATATTATAGTGTATAGAGGCAATTGGGATTAAGTGACTTGCCCAGGGTCACAGAGCTAGAAAGTATTTAAGGTCAGATTTGAACCCAGCATCTGGGTTCTCTATCCACTGAACCACCCAGCTGCCCCTCAAGGTTTATTATTAATCACTATGCGCAAGGCTCTAGGCATAAAAAGATAATAAGGAAACACTCCCTGCCTTCAGAGAACTTACTTTCTATTAGGGGTGGTTGGAGGTGGGATACAACATGTCACCAATTGAATCTATACAAAGTAGTTCTAAGGAGGCCTTTGGGAAGATGGGGAAAGTCCTCCTCCAGGAAGTACCCTGTCATTCAACCTCACTGGACTTCATCTTTTCCTTCTTAAAAATAAGAAGATTGGTCTAGGTGCCCTCTGAGATCCCTTTTATACCTGAATCCTGTGCTTCCATGAGATGCCCCTGTTAGATGGCAAACTTTGCCTCTTTTTGCACCCCCAGCATTAGCACAGTGCTTGGCACATCATAGGTGATTAGCTATTTACAGATTTTGCAAATTGGTATCCCTCTATGCCTCCCTTTCTGCTTTACTCTGGGGCCTGGGCTCTGGGTGAGCTCTTCAGACCCCCTAATTGTTCCCAGGGAAGAGGATGCAGCAAAGGTGAGAACATCCAGGGGAAAAAATGTCCAATTCCATGGTCCATCGCTCAGGAGCAGTTCTGTGGCTGGGCCAGTCTCAGCGCTCTGTGGTCTCTTCCATATCGGCAGCTGGAGCCGGGCCTTCCCTTGGCAGGTTCCTTTCCCTGGGTGTGACACCGCTGGAGGCCAACGCTGAGTTTCTGTTGTACGCCGGCCAGTGTACACAGTTCCGGCAGGCTTGAGGAAGGAGGCTGTCATTCACCCAGGCCCTCTTTAGAAATGATAACTGTTTGACAGAAGATCAGCGAAGGGGCAGGAGGAACCCAAAGCGGCCCAGAGGAGCAAGCAAGGTCCAGGATATTAGGGCTGAGAGCTAAAGGAGACCTTATAGACCATTCAGGCCAATAACCTCATTTTACAGATGAGAAAACTGAGACCCAGGGATTTATCTAAGATCGTGTTGCTAGTCGAGAGCAGAATGAAGATTTGACCCGTGCCTGCTGATTCGGGATATAGAATTCATTCTATAACTGACTTAGGGGCAGATAGGTAACAAATCATTTCTCCTTTCAGTTTAGAGAAAGACAAATGAACCTCTTCCTGCTGCCTTTCTTTGCCTGGTCTGGGAGAATATATTTCCATTTCAGGGAAGGAAAATAAAAGGGAAGAACTTCTTCTGGGATGTATGCAGAGAGGGGTCAGTGGCCAGAAGGGCATGGAAGTCCAGACTGTTTTGACTCATTTCATGATGTAGAAGAATAGCAGACTCAAGAAAGATGGGTACTTTTTTATAAATCAAAGTTAGTCTTAGAGGAGGAAGGCATTTGTAGTTGGGGAGGACCACGAAAGATGTCACACAGTGGCCTTTGAACTTTAAAGGAAACCAGGAATTCCTAGAAGCAGAGACTTGAAGAACATTTTAGGCATGGGGGATAATCAGTATAAAAGTATATTGATAATTAATGTCTATGTAATTAGGGAAAAAAATTAAAACTCTTAAAAAAAAGAAATATGGGCACTTTGGACAGGGACAGGTGCTCACTCTTGATGGCAGGGCCAGGAGGGAGGAACACAAAGAAGAGGAGCTGGATTTGAAAGAAGTTTGGGCTTGGGATTGCACTCCTAGATGATGACACTCTCGCCTTCCCCTGCTCCCTGGGCTACTCCACCTTTACTTCACCTGCTTCCTTTGTTGGTGCTCCTGTGATGAGGCAGGCTTTCTTCCAAAACAGGCAATTGGCAATTAGCCAGGGAAAAGCAGCCACCTCAGACTTACATAGCAATGAGTCTGAAGAGCTGGTTTCACTAGGCATATGTGTGTGTGTGTATAAATGTATGTATATATAAACATATAAATGTCATGTAAATGTTTATACATGCATACATTTATACACACATGATGAAAGAAAAGTACAGAGCAACCTTCTAAAAGCATCATAAGCCAAGTTTAAGGGTGCCTTAGGGGAACTAGAGTACTGACTTTCAAACCAAGTGACCTTAATTCACATGCTAATTCTTCAAATGCCTGTGACCTTTCTTGTAAAATGCATGTATATGTCTGCCTGTGGAGTGACTCCTTGACCTCTAATGTCATTTTCCTAGGATCACTCCTCTCTTTCCTTTAAAATAAAATATTTTTATTTACACTTATTTTTAATATCATTTTAAAAAAGAATTAAGTTCCAAATTCTTTCTTTCTCCCTAGTCCTCCCACTTTTTGGGAAGTTAAGCAATATATCAATATGAAATCATGAAAAACATTAGAAGTGAAAAATTTATACTTCAATTTGCATTCAAAGTTCATCAATTCTCTCTCTTGAGGTTGGTAACATTTTTTTCATCAGAGGTCCATTGGAATTGTCCTGGGTCACTATTGATCAGAGTAACTAACTCTTTCACAGTTGGTCATCTTTACAATATTATTGTTTTTGTGTATAATGATCTCCTGGTTCTGTTTGTTTCACTCTGCATCAATTGATATGTCTTTTCAGGTTTTTCTGAAACCATTCCCCTCATAATTTTTTATAATACAATAGTACTCTGTCACAATTATGTATCATCATTTGTTTAGTCGTTCCCTAATTGATGGGCATCTACTCAGTTTCCACTTCTTCATTACCCTCCCCCGCAAAAAGAGCTGCTATGAATATTTTTGTACTCAAAGGTCTTTTACCCTTTTCTTTGACCTCTTTGTGGTCCAGGCCTAGTAGTAGTATTGCTGAATCAAAGGCTAGGCACAGTTTTATATCCTTTTGGGGATAGTTCCAAATTGCTCTCCAGAATTGTTAAACCAGTTCACAGATACATCCACAGTGTATTAGTTCTCTGTCTCTGTCTCTCTGTCTTTCTGTCTCTGTCTGTCTGTCTAGATTTCTCTCTCTCTCTCTCTCTCTCTCTCTCTCTCTCTCTCTCTCTCTCTCTCTCTCTCTCTCTCTCTCTCTCTCTCTCTCTCCTCTCCCCTCCTCTTCTTTTTCCTGACTACTTATGGTAGGAGTTCCTGGTAACAGAGCCAAAATTTGAATCCAGGTCCTCAGAATCAGACACATGTATGCTTTTCTCTTCCTGGGTTGCCTCCATCACCTTTATTCTCAGGTACTGTGATTCTTTGCTCCGAGTTTCCAAGGTCTGGCTCTATAAACACATTCTCGTATATAAACAAACAAACAAATATATATACATATATATGTTTGTATCTCTCTATATACATATATATGTATGCATGTATGTTTGTATCTCTCTCCATATATATTACATATATATGCATATATATGTATATATATATATATAATATGTATATATTAAAGTCTTAGAGCTGGGAGGAAAGGAACATCAAAGGTCATTAGCTTCCAACCTTTTCCTCCCCATGAATACTCCACCCTTTATTTCTTTCTCCTTCCCATCTCCACATGTGATCTCTGTCAGCCTCAGAAAAAGCATAACGCCAGATGTTTTCATTATTTTTCTCAAGATAGGGACCCAGATGTTTACCTTGCAGCCACTTTGTGGGGTGTGGACAAGGGAAGGTCCAGTCAGCAGCTATGGCCTTAAGGCAGTAAGAGTGATGACTCCTCCCTGATCAGATACACCCAGACTTGGATCACCATTTCTCCAGGGAGATGTAAGCACAAAAACCAGCTCTGCAAGCTGTTGAGTGACAATTTCCACAAATCCATCAGGCAGAGGGAAAACTCATTTCCATAGGCCCTTCTACCTAAAGAGAAGGAAAAGGAAGGCTGTAGTTTCATTAAAAAATGCAGTGGAATAGTAATTCCAGGCACCCTTAGAGCCAGGGGTTGAGGGGTGGGATATGAGGAGCTAGTCAAGAAGGTAAGGAGAATATTTGTCAAAAAACAATATTATCCTACTAAAAGTAATTAATATCTTTCATTATATTTCTTATATGTGTGGTAGACTCTAGAAGCTGTTTCCTATCCTTTTAAATTAGTGATGTAAAAGCCAAAATGCAGACCAGAAAATTTTAGGAATCCTTGTCCTAAAGATTTGAATAATGGTGAGAGAAGAGCAGAGGACATTCAGAAAGAAGCCAGGTTCTCTCCCTTGGACTCAGGCTGGATCCAGCTATTTACACTTCTGTGTAAGGATCAAGGTGAGATTTCACTCCTACTCCCCCACAGCATCCTTCCCTCAGAATTCTCTACCCCCAATGACTCCATTATTAGAATAATGAGTGTTTTAAGCTTTATAGAAATTTAGGGTTTACAAGTGTTTTATTTACAAGAACTCTGCATAAGTATTTTCAGATTTTTTTTAACTGATGAGGGAAACTTAAAGGTCATATAAGCTAGTCAGTATGGGAAGAGGGATTTTAATTCAAGTCTTCTTAATCTTAAATGCAAGGTTCTTCAGATATTTCAAGCACAGGTTAGGGTGTGTAGGAGGAGAGAGAGACATCTGGGGAGCAGGGGGAAGGGCAGACCTCTCATGGAAGACAGACACATCTCTGGGAGCAGCTGGTGTTCCCACAGACATGTGTAAACCATGTCATTTCTGAGGTAGAAAAGGGAGTTACTATTACTCTTTAAGACTTTCTCAGAGTGTGCACCTTCAGGCATTTCTCATTTCTCCTTCTCAAGTCAATCTGACTTTTAACCATGGTGGGATCAAAACAAATAGCTTGTGGAGGACAAATAAAACCCCTATCTGGCACAGGTGGCCAGAGGAGTACTGACACGTGGAGCAGTACTTAGTTAGGTCTCCAGGAGAAAGCATATCTTGTTCTAAGACCTCAGAGATAAGGTTGGAGGAAACTTTGAAGTTGAATGAAAAGACACTTAGAACAGTAGAGAGGAGCATTAAGCCCAGGAACTTTAAGGAGAAAACACATCAAATGGATACAATCCATCTTCATTAGTCTCTTCCTCACTAACTTGTTTTATTTAATGCTATGTTAACCAGGGTTGTCTACTTAACTGATAACTATCCCAGCAATAGAATCATGTTTTCACCAATGACAGATGGCTCCCTTTGCTCCCATGGGCCCTCCCTAAGATGCTATGTCCTTTTTACATCAATTAATCAGCAAAAGAAGTTTGTTTTTTTTTTAATTGGGGACCTCATTGTATACACAGAATTGTGCTAAGGATATAAAAAAGAGAGATGCCATTTCTTCCATCTATGAACTTATGAGAACATGGAAAGTTGGTCCCACATCATGGATATTTAATTCAAAATATTGCAGCATTTTAAAGGAGAAAGTGATCAGACAAAGTTTCTTGGTGTAAGTAAGATTTGAGCTGGTCTATGAGTGATGAGAAGGGATCAGCTTGATTGAGGGGAAGGGTAGGATAATCATGGGGGAGGGAATAGTTTGAGCAAATATGAGGATGCAGTAATGGAGTAATGTGCTTGAGAAACAATGGATAAGGTTATTGGATAACGGTTATTGGATGGTGCCTTTAAGTTGGCATAAAGTCAACAACAAAGATTATTATTTAGGGATATTTCTTTTTCAATATAGTGGAAAGTGTGCTCGAAAGGCTCAGAAGACCTATGTGCCCTCTTTACTGTGTCACTTATGGACTATATATCTTTGGGAAAATCCTTTACTTACTCTAGACTTCAGCTTTCTCATCTATAAAGTCAAGGAACTGACAATCTTTCCAGACCTAGAATTTTGTGACTATTATATTCTTTTGAAAAAAATCCCCTCTCACAGCTTTCTGCATTATGACAGTCTATTCCCCACCATCAACTTTCATCAATATACAGGAATCTACCCATTTCCCCTTTCCTACGCCATGGCATATTTGAAGCCCAGAGTGAACCAATCTGGGCAGCCCTGTAGACAGCGATGTAAGGTATATTAGATAAGGCAATCACTATAGGTGAAGTTGGAGAACCAGGGTGTGAATCCCAAACCTGCATCTTATGATCTAGAGAGAAGTTTAATCAGTGAGTTCCCTGAAAAATCTGATGATCAATGTAATCCCAATTTCAAAACCTGTTGGTATGGGACTCTCTCGTCATTGGTGGAGATCAATATCTTGAGCTTACATGAACAGTCTGGCAGAGTTGACAAATGTGAGAGAGCTCCAGGATCTTTAGCCTCTTCAGTTTTCTTCAGATTTTGAGTCGTTTTGGAGGTCTTTTCAAGTTTTTACATATTCTGCAGTTTCTTTGAACACTTCTGACTTCCACCTTTGAGAGATAAGATGGATGTTACTAATTCCACTTAAGCATGCTGAAGGAAGACATTTGGAGAACCAACATAAGAGGAGGAAGCAACCTCCATCATGTTCCTGCTTCAAGTTTGCTACACTAGAGACTTTGAGGAAATTCCTCTTGGATGAGATCTAGGATTTCTTTCTTAGTTGAGTTTAGTTACTTCACTCCAAATGGGAGAGTTCCTTGTTGCATATGTATTTCCCTACATAGGATTGTTCTAAGTTCTGTTTTACTATCAATTTGGATAGATAGTTTCTTGTTTAATTATTATGTATATTCATTGTAGAATTGATATTAAAGGGAAGGGAATAAAATCTTGGTCATAAAGCTTAGAGTCCTGCTTCCTCCAATTAATGAAACAGTGATCAAAAGTTAGCTTGGACCTGAAAACCATATCTACTAATAATATTTAAGAGTGAAAATAGATATGAGTATAGTCTGATATCCTCTCTTTCTAAGGAGAACAGAGTGACTTCTGGCTCCAGTTTCTTGTTTCTCTTCCTGATAGGAATTATGTTGTCCTTGGAGAAGAGTGAGGAAGAAGCCGGGTATGTCTATTCTGTCTCCTTTTGAGCCACACACTGATACTACTATGCTACACTTGAGGGATGGTTCACATTTCAATAGGAAGATATTTTGAAAGGTCATTTTGCAGCCAACAAATAAGCATTTCTTTAATGTCTACGTGCTAAACACCATGCTAAGCACTGAGGAGACAAAGATAGAAACTAAACAATTCCTCCCCTCAAGGAGCTTACATTCTAGTGGAGGTGATAGCATGTACATAGATAAATATATACAAAGCGTATATAAAATAGATTCAATGTAGTTGGGTAGAGAGGACAGTGGTAGCTGAGGAGGAAAGGGATCAGGAAAAAGGCTTATGGAGAAGATGGCACTTGAGTTGAGACTTGAAGGAAATGAGGGATTCCAAAAGAAGAGTTGAGGAAGCAATGAATTCTGGGCATGGGCTGAAGTGGGATGGCCATAGCAAATGCATGTAGGAGGGAGGTTTAGGCTAGATGAGGAAACCAAGGCCCAGGAAAATTTAGTGATTTGCCCAAGGCCATCTAGCTAGCAAGTACCAAAAGCCATATTTGACTAAGGTCTGTTCATTTCAATGCCTACAAGTGCTCCTTTCAGGGAGATACAATCAAAATCCCAATCAAAATCTGATTTCTCTACAACTCCACAAACTGATCCAGGAACTCTCTTAATCAATTTCCTATATCCTATAGGAGACTGCATGTCCCTTAACCTCTCTGAGTCTTAGTTTTCTCCTCTACAAAATAAGAGGGTTAAATGAGATGACCTCTAAGGTCTCTTCCAGTTCTAAATCCTATGATTGTCTCACTTAAAATAAAGTCTAAAGTCTGGAATGGCTATTCATCAAAGCTACATCTTCCTTCTGCAGGCTCAAGGACCACACCCTTGCACAGGACTGACCCATTGCTATTTTCCATCATCTCTAAGGTGACAGAGGGCCACTCACAGGCAGCCTCAAGTCTGGGGAGTGACCTCATAGCCCTGGCTGGAAGTCATAGATTGATTAACTGATGGAGTGGGTGATGGAATTCCAAGAAACAGAGCTTAACGCACTTCTGGGAATGAGGAAAAGTCCTGGCCAGACCTAACCTCCCAGTGCTCAGCCTGTTAAGGGATGTGGCTTCTGCCCTCTGGACCATTACACCACTCTAGTCTTTAAAGAGTTTCCATTTAAACTGTTCACAGTTATTTTTTCTGCTTCTAGAATGGTTAGATTTAGGATCCCAGGATCCCAGATTTAGAGTCAAAGGTACCTTAGAGGTCAACCAGTCTACCCCCTTTATTATATAGATCTGAGATTCATAGAGATAAAACAATAGGATGTGATATCAGGAAGACTTAGAGCCAAATCTGCCTCAACACTTTCTAGTTGTGTGACCTTAGGCAGATCACATAATGTCTCTGGGCCTGTTCTTCATCTATAAAATGAGAGAGATAGGTCTAATGGTCTCTAAAGTCTATGCTAGCTTGATTGAGATCAAGGATTATATGAACCTATGTTTTATGACTCACCCCAGTTCACTTATATAGAATAAGTAGTAGGGCCAGGATTTGAATCTATGTCTTTGAGTCCAAATCTGGCGCCATTTCCATTGCATTATATTGAAAAAAATACTTCATAACTGGACCTACTTCATATTGTCACTGTTAAAACATATTGAGTGCCCATCACAGCATTTGCTCTCTCCATGCTCGTGGCCCTTAGTAAGGAAAACCAATGGTTGAGATTGTATTTTAAGATTAAGGGATATCTATTTGAAATGTTCCATAACATTGAAGCTCTCTGGGCAATGGCTAACTGGTTTGCTAATGTGCCTGTGACTCTTTACTCAGCATTTTTATGGGTTCTCCTAATGTACTACGGTTCTGTGGGAATTCTGCCCAAGTGCCATCTTGATTCTCAGCAGTGTTTACACAGATGCATGGCTCAGGGTTCAGCCTCCAATCCCTGCTCTGCAACTAGCTAGCGGTATGACCATGGGGAAGTCACTTCTTAGGTCTCTCAATGGGTCTCAATCTCCTCATCTGTAAAATGAGTTTGTTGGACAAAATAGTGTCTAAGTTCCATTAGAGCCATATAGTCTTAAGATCTTGTGATTAAGATGATACTCAGGATAATTTGTTGACCCTGTATATATGGAATGTCTCCAAGGATGATGATCTGGGCCAGCCATGGTAGCTTTGAGGGTAAGGGTGACCATCTACCGACTCTATTTATTACTGAATCTGAATCATCATTGTCCAGCACCATCCCACAGGGAGACACAATCCCCTCCCACCCCACCAACACATACTCATCTATCTACTATCTATTTCTATTTCTCTCATGTCTCTGTCTCTCTTTTAAAAATCTAATATAGAGTAACTATGGGAAAATATTTAAAATTTAAAAAAAATACAAGTATCATTTATAGAACAGACTTCAGGAAAATGTAAAATTGTTCCTGATAAATTTTACAGAGCTTAATGTACCTAAAGGGGAAAAAATAGAACTTTTCTTTATCTAAGTCTATGGAATGTGGCATGTGTGTGCACCAAGTAACCTCAATGACCAATAAAGATAGTAGTAGCTTCAGTGCCAAGGTTCCCTTAGGTCAGTGATGGGCAAACTTTGTAAAGAGGGGGCCAAAGGAAAGGAAATGCTCATCTGTCATCTGTTTCTAAGGCAACTCTTTCAAAGTTTCATTGTATTGTATCCTACTCACTCTATTTGTCAGATTAGGAATAATGTCGCAGCCGCATAGAACATTTCAGGCCTCCCCCACCCCCCAATCTGTCCCGAAGGCCGTAGTTTGCCCATCACTGTCTTAGGTTAAAAAAAAAAACAACACAACAACCTATTCGAAAAAGTTTATTTTAGGCTTCTTTTCTTTGCAAATGTAAAAGAAAAATATCTAGAATAAAATCCAAATTGCACATTGGAAAATAATTTTTAATAAATAATATATTCAAATTCTAAAAAAAATCTAATATAGAATTTATGGAAGGGCAATACTGCCCTATGCAGTTTAGGAAAATTGACCAAACAAGGGCAAGGGGTGCTAAAAATGAGGCTCCTAAAACTGGAGAAGAAAATTTTTATGTATAGAAAAATGTTCTAATACTTGTTGAGAAACAGTGGTGTAAATATTGTCTGTCTGTCTGCCTAGTTAATAAAGTACATCATAAAGACAGACAGGAAAAGAGAGTTAGAATGTTGAAACTCCAGCAGGTTTCATCTGCAACCTCCAGCCCCTCAGGCTCAAACCACTGAGTCATCTCTGACTTCTCCCTCTCCTCCCCCCATATATGAAGTCAATCATCAAGTCCTAGTGATTCTTCCTACATGATATTTCTCACATCTCTCACCTTTCTTCCATTCCCATTGCCCTAACCCTAGTTCAGACCTTTATCATCTTATACTTAGCCTATTTTAACAACCTTCTAACCAGTTTACCCACTTTCTGTCTCTTCTTGTCCTATTCTCTACATCATGGGTTGTTAATCTTTGTGTAGTTGTATGTCATGGATCTCTTTGGCAGACTGGTGGAACCTATGAACTCCGCAGAATAATATTTTAAATGCATAAAGTAAAAATTATAAACTATCAAAGGAAACCAAAATTTTATGGAAATAAAGATACTTCCCCCTCCCTTATCCAAGTTCATAAACCCTTCTGCAATCTATTCAAACTGGCAAGGGAGGATTCTGTGAGCCTTAGGCTCAAAATCTCTGTTCTAAATGGGGCCAATACAATCTTATAAACACTCTTTTTACCATAACACTGCCTTATTCTAAAATTTCCAGTATCTTTCTACAGCCTAATAGGATAGAAGTCAAATTCCTAGCCTAGAACTCAAATTCTGACTCTTCTTTATATTCTGTTTTCCCACTAATTTTTTGCATAAAGTCTAAGAGGATGTGAATCATACTGGTCTATATATTTTCCCCCAAACCTTACATACCCATTACCATTTCCATGTGTTTTCTCATTATCATTTTCCAGATTGGATTTCATGGCACTTATTGGTTCTGCCTGTAAGCTTACCCTTAACAATACAAGGCAGTGTTTGCCAATTTTTTTATTTGTGTATACATCCTATGTTATTTCCACAAATAGAATGTAAGTATTTCCCAGGCAATAACCTCCTCTCTTTTATCTATTTCTCCATCACTAGCAAACAGCAGGTGCTCAGAAACATTTGGCAGTGGTATGGATGATGAAAAAAAAATCTCTTGGCGGAAGAGCTAAAGTGCTTAGCACAGAACAGAGCACATAGTAGGCACTTAATAAATGCTTATTTCCTCCCCTTCTCCACCCATCCATTAAGAAATATGCTGACGCATTAATGAGGCAATTAAATAATCTCATTAATGCAATGGTTTTTATTTCATTCTCCTTGCCTAGTCCTTCAGTGCTAATGTTGCCCACAGGATTAAGAAGCAGTCTCCTTAGTTTGTCCTTCAAGTCTTTCTATAATCTGACTCCATTGTACCTTCTTAGATCCTTTCATCTCTATGTGAATCCCACCCTACTCCTGCTTTGAATTTCTGAAATAATTTTATCTTATTTCTCCTACCCAGTCAATCTTAGTCTAACTTGTATTGTAGTTTTTGAAGTTCGTATCCAGTTTTGGATTCAAAAGACCTGGGTTTGAATTCTGGCTTGGCTTGACCATGTGACTCTTCTCAAATTAGTCTTAGTTTCTTCATCTTTAAAGGGAGAAAATGGGATTAGATGATCCCTAAAGTCCTTTCCAGGTGTAAGTTCTATGTTCCCCTTATTAATTGTAAATTTCTTGAGAGAAGAGATTGTGCCATACTTTACCTTTGTATCCTAAATATACAGAATTCCCTCTACCCAACCCCATAGTAGTCACTTCTTACTAAATGTTTGTCAACTTGAATTGAATGTACTTCCCATCTCCATTCCCACTGGATCTATTTGCATTTTAACAGGAACAAAGCCATCTGACTATAGGAATGGATTTTTCAGGTGTTAGTTCAAGAAATTTGAAGAGATAGTTGGAGGTAGGTGGAGATATCCATTAGCAAGCGCGTATTAATCACCTACTATGTGCTGGGATATTGAGCTCTGTCCTGTGGATTAGAAAGACAAAAGCAAAAACAGTCCTTGACCCCAAGGCAATATAACATACACTTTTAGCTATCTGCAAAATAGATACAAGGCAATGCGTGTGTGGGGAGGAGGACATTAACAGTCAGTAAGATAGGAAAGGAAAGGCTTCATCTAGAAGGTGGTACTTGAAACTGTCTTGAATGAAACTAGAGGTTCTAAATGGGTAGGGATGGACTAAAACCCCCAATGGTTAGATCATAGGATTTCACTGAAAATAGCTGCAGAGACAATCCTGAGCTATGCCTGAAGCCAGTAGGAGAATGGGGCATAGAGGAGGTCTCCATAGATAGTATACTATGCCTTTCCATTAACCACCTAATGGCAATGGGAGTCGTTTTTCTAGAGGAGCTAGGACTAGGATTCATTGAGGAAATTGAGGTGTGATCTCAACCAATTTCCTTATTTTACATGAGGGGAAACTGAGGATAAGATCAGGGAAGAGAAATTTCTAGTTAGAAAATGGCAAAGGTGGAGTATGGAACCCAGGATCCCTTCCCTCTCCTCCACACTGCTTGGGGTTGATAGAGGTGCTAGAAGTCCTGGGAAAACTTAGAGCTATGATGAGTCATGGATGTTATCTATTATAATCCCTTTGTTTTACAAAAAAAAAAAAGAAAGAAAGAAAGTGACATCCAAGAACATGAAAGAGGCTAAGGTCATACAAATCACAAAGCTGGGATTGAGACAGTGGTTCCAAATCCAGGGCTGTAGGCTGGCCCCCATCATAGCATGAAGCCCTGTTCCCAGACTCCTACATGTTTTGGCTTCCATGGTAAATAGCTTCAGCCCCATGGTCCCTCCCCCCATCCTTCCACCCCCTCCCCATTCTGTGCATTAAACTGATGCCTTCTGCCGGCTTGGCAGGGGAGGGGAGCTGAGCAGAAGGGAGAGAAGGCACTTAGATCCTTTTCCTACGCAAGAGAAATCAGCCAGGAATTATTTTTCTTGTTAGCCTTTTTGTAGCAAGACAGACAGCCCTTTCAGCCCAAATACAATATTGTAATTGCTCATATTCAGCTGACAGAGGTTCCCAGATGAGCTCCACTGAGGCGTCTTTTAGGAATCTGTCATGTCCTATAGCACCCGGCCCAGAGCGCTGTAAAAGTGTCTTCTTCTCTCTAAGTTATTTATATAGTTGGCTGAAAGCGCTTTGCTTGTACAAACTAGAAACTATTAGATTAGACCAGCGGAGACAGCCAGAGGCAATCTTTTTAACAAAGTGAGTGGGATTCAAAGTAGGCATGGAAAGCAAATATTATTTCACTGGAAGTCTATTAGAGGGAGCTCCCTGGATAACAAATAAGTGCTTTGTTAGTTTAGCTGGGGAGAAATGCACTGGCCAGGTTGGCACCAGCTGGGTTTAAAGGTAAACGGCTTGAGAGCAAATGATAATTCAATGATAGGTGGGATGCATCAGCCAATTTGGCCTTTCCCCCTCCCCAGTTTACTTATTTAAAGTACATGTCAGAGCTTAGCAGCTGGCTATTTCTCCATTTGTTTTGAAATTTCTCGTTTTAATTCATGCAAACATTTTATAAGCCCAATGGATCAGAAAGCAAATACTGAGTGTGAGTAAGGATGTCCATTAAATGGAGTGGCTAGTGCCTGGGGCCCAGGATGGGGAGTTGGGTGAGGGAAAGAGTGGACAGCGGGGATGGAGGAGGGGGGAAGGGATTAGATATGTTTAGCTAGGATAATAAGCTCGTATAGATTTAGAGTCAAAGGGTTCTTTTACTGGTCATCTAGAAAAACACCCACATTGTATGGATGAGGAAACTGAGTCTCAGAAAGGATAAATGATTTTATCCAGGTCACAAAATTCACAGGCGGATCAATCAGGATTTTAATTCAGACTCCAAAAATGTGTGCTTCTAGAGATGTATAGCTCTAAGAGCAAAAAGGACCCAAAGAAGGTATCTAGATCTGTGTCATATTTTATAGGTCAGGAAACTGAGGTCTGGGAAGGTCAAAGAATCCCATATTTAGAGTTGGAAGATATCTTAGAGGTCATCAAGTCTAATTCTCTCATTCTGCACATGAGGAAACTGAGATTGAGGGAGTTTAAGTGATTTATTCATGATCACACACAGCTACAGTCAATGTCATAATTTGAACTCAGGGCCTCTAATAATAGAGTTGGCATTCTTTCCACTGTATTCTGCTGCCTGCCGTTAGATGTAGAGGTTGGAGGAAAGCTCTGAGGCCATCAATCTCAGCTCTGCCATCTTGTAGCATCCTTAAAAGCTCTGCTACTTCTCCCACTATGAGGTCAGGGATGCCTGAATGCCTGCCCAAGTCTTCTGTATAAATAGAAATTTTGTACCTTTGACCTACATCTCCCAGCACCCCTTTCCTTTTCATCCCCAAGTTGTATGCTTACATTGTTTGTATATAATTGTGTGTAACCCTGCCCTGGTTCCTCTTCTCTTGTGACTGCGGCTGGGTTAGCTGCCTTTTTACTTTCTTTTTTGCTTCAAATTATTATTAATAAATTTATTAAATATGATACTCAGAGTATTTGGATATTAATTTTTAATCTTACAATTCCTTACTTGAGCCTTCTTGTCCTTGGGCACTTCTCACTGATTTCAGTTTGTCATAGAAAACATGCCCTTTCATAATGTGTGAGAGTAGAAAGGCTTGACAGTCCATATTGTTGTTGCTGCTGTTGTCTTTACAGTTATATCTGACTCTCTGTGACCCCATTCAGGGTTTTCTTGGCAAAGATAATGGAGCGATTTACCATTTCCTTCTCCAGCTCATTTTACAAAAGAGGAAACTGAGGCAGAATTAAGTGACTTGCCCAGGGTCACTCAGTAAGGATCTGGAGCCAAATTTGAAATCAGGAAGATGAGTCCTAACTCCAAGTCTAGCATTCTATCTACTGTGCCACCTAGCTGCCCTGGTTCTATTCTCAGTCTTTCATGATCTTGGGGAAACAGATTCCCTTCTGTAGGTCTTAATGTCCCCATCCGTATACTGATGGAGTGAGAAGGGAATATATGGATAAAATTTTTTTATAGCTGTGTTCCTTAACTTAGATTTCATGAACTTAAAAATATACATGCTTATATATATTTTTTATAATTGTATTTTAATAGAATTGTTTTCTTTTGTAATTCTATGTATTTTTTAATGATAAAATGATTCCAAAAAGACATCTAAAGGTTACACAAGACTATCAGAGGGGCCCAGAATACACCATAAAATGATTAGGACCCCCAATCCCTGCTCTATATATGTGAGCTGGGAACTCTGAGTCAGGACCTGGCAACTTTGGGCCAGCTACGGCGACTGTGTCTGACCTGTTCGCAGTAGCTCTTGGTGGTATTGGCAGTAGGAAGTACCCAGGCGGAATTTTTTTTTCAACATCAAGCACAGCTCATAATCCCTTCAAAGTACATTTGGGTCCTGTTTCTGTCTGTGAGTAAGAAGAACCTGACTAAACACACAGGCTTATTATGTTAAGAGAAAATGCTTGGCTAGATTGTGCCTGCTTCATCCTTCAGCTAAGGCTCACTGGGTGGAACTGATTAGAAATCACCATTTAAAAACACACCTTTCTCCTTTCAGCCTCTAGGCAGGGGATGATGGTGGAAGAAGGCTGGATAGCTAAGCTCTGGCTGTTTTTGTCCAAATGTCTTGTTTCGTCTCGTTTTATTTTCATGAGGAAAGGCTTTCCAGTAGGCAGAGGACAGGAAGAAATGGAGGATGATACATCTAGAAGTGATTGTGATGCAAAAAAGAAAAAAAAATCATTTAGATTCCTAACAGTAAGCAGACATCTGCCTGATCTAATCAGCCAATCATTGATGATGATAATAATGGTAATAGCTAGCATTTATACAATGCTATAAGGTTTTCAAAGAGCTTTCCATGTTGTCTCATTTGATTTTCATAAAAAGCCGGTATTGTTCAATTGTGTCTGACTTCATGGCTCCATTTGGGGTTTTGTTGGCAAAGTGGTTTGCCACTCATTTGAAAAATGAGGAAACTGAGGCAAATAGCATTAAGTGACTTGCCCAGAGTCACATAGCTAGCAAGGGTCTGAGGCCAGATTTGAACTCAGGGAGATGAGTCTTCCTGACTCCAAGTCCCACACTGTGCCATCCAGCTTCCCCTTATTGTGATAGTCAACGAAGAGAGAACTGATAGCATTTAGTGAATTTGAAAGTGCTCTATAAATGTTAGTTGCTTTGATGTTATTTCATTTTTATCTTTTCTTTGAAATCCAGACAGTATGAGTGATGTTTAAAGAAACTGAAGATATTTAAACAGGAGAAAAGAAGACTTGGTAGGTATTTTATTATTTTTTATTTGATTTTGATTTTTAAATTCAAATATATTTTATTTTCTCAATTATATGTCATAATAATTTTCAACATGTTTTCCAAAATTATAAGATCCAAACTGTCTCCTTCCCTCCCTTTCATCCCCCACTTTGGAGATGATAAAGAACTCGATCTGGGCCATACATGTATTATCATGCAAAAGATACTTTCATATTGGTCATTGTTGTAAGAGCAAACTCATATAAAACCAAAACCCAAAACCATAAAAATACTCTGATGTGAAAGATAGCATGCTTTGATCTGCATCTGGCTATAACAATTCTTTCTTTGGAGGTGGAGAACATTCTTTGTCATAAGATGTTCCAAATTGTCCTGGATCATTGTATTGCTGAAAGGAGCTAAGTCTTTCACAGTTGGTCATCTGAAAATATTAGTTACTGTGTAATAATAGTGTTCTGCTGGTTCTGCTTATTTCACTCTGTATCAGTTCATGTAGATCTTTTCAGCTTGTTCTGAAAAGATTATCTTGATTATCTTTTCTTATAGCATAATAGTATTTCATCATATGGTGGCTATTTTAAAATACTTGTAGAGGGGACTAGATTTGTTCCATTTGTTCCCAGAGACCTGAAACAGGAGTATTCATTGGTTAGAAACTGCAAAAAGGCAATTTAGGCTTCACATTAAGAAAAAATCATAACAATTGGAGTTTTCTTTTTATTGTCTTTTTTTTAACCTTTACTGTCTGTCTTAGAATCAATATTGTATATTGGTTCTAAGGCAGAAGAGCGGTAAGGGCTAGGCAGTGGGGGTTAAGTGACTTGCCCAGGGTCACATAGGTGGGAAGTGTCTGAGGTTAGATTTGAACCTAGGATCTCCCATCTCTAGGCCTGGCTCTCAAACCACTGAACTATCTAGCTTCCCCCAATTGGAACTTTCTGAAAGTGCAACAAGGTGGGGAGGTAATGGGGTCCCTCTCCTTGTTGCTCATCAAGCAGAGATTAGGTGTATTGAGCTATGTTGAGGCAGCTAGGTGACATGGTGAATATAATATTGGGCCCAACATCAGGAAGACCTGAGTTCAAATCTGGTCTCAGAAACTTACTTATATGACCCTGGGTAACTCACTTAATCTCTGTCTGGCTCAGTTTCTTCATCTAAAAAATGGGATAGCATTTGCCTCCCAGGGTTGTTGTGAGGATCAAATGAAGTAATTTGTATGAAGTGTTTTGTAAACCTTGAAGAGTTATATGAATGTTTGCTATTATTATTAGCTATTATGTTAGAGTGGTAATTCCATTCATATATAAGATAGATCAGGCAGCCACTGAGTTCCCTTCCTACTTTAATTGCCCGAGATTATGTGAAGCAGTTTTGTGCCAAGTCTCTATTCTGCTTTTATACCTTTAAATTAAATATTTCGAACACTATAGTGTGTGGATGAAATAATTTCTTTTTGTAATTGATAAGTGATAACAGCTAGATGGCTCAATGACTAGAGTCTTGGGCATGGAGTCAGGAAGAACTGAGTTCAAATCTAGCTTCCAACATTCACTAGCTGTGTGAACCTGGGGAAGTCATTAAGTGACTCCGATTCCTTCAATCCCCTGGAGAAGGAAATAGCAAACCACTCCAATATCTTTGCCAAGAAAACCTCAAGTGGACAGCATTAGTGTGCTCTGGTCCACTGGGTCACAATGAGTCAGACATGACTGAATGACTAAACAACAATGTGCCAGGCCCTGTGTTAAATGCTTTGGGGGTATTATCTCATTCGATCCTCATAACTCTGGAATGTGAGTGTGCTTAGGATTCCTATTTTAGATTTGAAGAAACAAAGTCACAGAAAGATATTAAGGGACCTGCCCAGGGGTATCTAGTGCGTAAGGGAGCTGGATTGGATCCCAGGTCTTCCTGACTCCAGACTCCAGGGCTTTATCTACTGTGCCGCCTCACGGAGGCAGGGATGGAGATGATGCTGAAGATGAACATGATACAGGAGGCAGGGGGTGAAACATCATCTCTGGCGACCACTAACCCTGGGTCTCCTAGTCATGTGAGTGTCTCCATCCTAGGCTCTGCTCACCTAGGAAAGCAGAACTGCTACAAAGGCAAAGGGAGAACTAAGGATGACCCCCCCCATCTGCCCCAACTTCCATGTGAGGACAGAGAGCGCAGGGTCTGCCAGTCACCGACCTCCCAGGGGAGAATATCAGTGATTATAGGGAGCTAGGCTCCTCAGAGGAGGGCTGGGATGCTTCTTTTTTCTTTTTCTTTTACATTTCTGCCAGAAAATGTCACCTTTCTGAGTGTTACTGATGTATTTTACTTTGGACTATTAATCGATGATGTTAGTAGTTTCCAGTCTTAATTTAATTAGCACTGAGACCCAGCTGGTGGATAATATTGGATAATTAGTGTTTTATGTAATGGCTTATGAAATATCATGTTTTTAAAAAATCTGATAATCAGAAATTATCAGGAGAATATTCCATCACAGCAAACTAAACGGGTAATCCTCACTGATCCACATGGAAAGTAGATTCCCTTTCAGTAATATGGGTAGATGGGAAAGAGGATTGAATCTGGAGTCAGGATGGAGTTGGAATCGCAGCTTCATCACCCATGCTGCCTTAGGCAAGCCTCTTTGAGACCCAGTTTCCATATCTGTAAAGTATGGGAGACTGGATGATGCCCAAGGTTCTTCCAACTCCATATCCTATGAGTTTTGATAACCTGTTGAGGAAAAAAAAAACAGTTATTGCAATCTGCTCTTCCCTGGAAAATGTCCTTCAGTCACTTTTTCTCCATGGCTTCTTCTGAACTTAACATGTCATATATGTGTGTTTGTGTGTAGGTTAGAACTCAAGTTAGGGTCCCAAGTGGTAAGTCTTGGCCCTAAGAATCAAACTTTCAAACTGCATGATTGAGAGCAGCTGGGTGGCTCAGTGGATAGAGAGCCAGGCCTAGAGAAGAGAGGTCCTAGATTCAAATCTGGCCTGACACTTCCTAGTGGGGTGATCCTGGGTGAAGTCACTTAAACCCCATTGCCTAGCTCTTAGCACTCTGCCATTAAACCAATAAGCAGTATTGATTCCAAGGTGGAAAGTAAGAGTTTAAAAAAAAACTGCATGATGGATCCTCACAAACAAGATGCTGCAATGAACTTTACTGTAACAGGAGTTTGTGTAGAACCCTCTAGTCACAGAGAAGGCCTATATGTAGAAGAAAAGACAGTCATGTAACAAAACTAATTTCATGTCCAAGAGACACCATGTTTTATAGATCTGGACATAGTTACATGTGTATAACAAATAAAACTGGGGGCAGTTAAGTGGCTCAATGGATTGAGAGTCAGACCTAGACACAGTGTCCTGGGTTCAAATCAGACCTTAAATATTTTCCTAGCTGTGTGCCCCTGGGCAAGTCACTTAACCTCCATTGCCTTAACCCTTATTGCTCTTCTGCCTTGGAACCAATACGTGGTATTGATTCTAAGACAAAAGGTAAGGACTTAAAAATAATAACATTACTCAACATGTTCTTCATAGATCATAGGTTCATAGAGGCTAGAGTTGGGTGGCTAAAGCATAAAAAAAGAGCATCAAAACTTGAAGGGAATTATAACATAGAATGTCAGAGTAGTAAGGTGGGGCAAGAATAGAAAATAGAGAATTTCAGAGCAGACAAGGAACTTAGAATACAAAATGTCAGAGTTGGGGGACTATTTCCTTAGACTAGGGGATATAGAACATCAGAGGTGGAAGGGAATTAAGCACACAAACCATCAAGATAGGACAAGACCTCAAAGATCATCTAGTCAAGCTCTCTTATCTTAAAGCAGAGGAAAATGAGACCTAGGAAGGGGAAGAGCTTTGTCTAAGATTTCATTGTTAATAAGGACAGTATACATGCCTTTTTCCTCAAGGAGAATGAAATCTCTTTGGTGGTGAGGACTTTCCCTTTTGTCTTTATATTTCCAGAGCTCACTGCCTTATGTAGCTTATTGTTCCTTGGGGATCTTTTTGAGGATTTAAAAATCAAAGTATTCTTAAAAGATATAGGATCATGAGTGCTTTGCACATAGCATTATAGATCACAAATTTAGAACTAGGAGGGCCCTTGGAGGTCATCAAGTCCCAACCTCTTAGTTTTACAGATGAGAGAATTTAGGGCCCAGAAAAGTGAAGTGATTGCCCTAGGATCACACAGCTAATAAATGTCTGGAGGGGGATGGAATTCAAATGGAGTAGGCATTTCATAAGTCCTTGTTGACTCGAATTGAGTCTGACATTCAATCCAGGCATCTCTCTGCTAGAAAGGGGCCAAGTCTCACTCCCTCAAAGCCAAATACCTGCTACAACGAGTTTAAATAACATTGACCCAGCACCTTGGTCTCTGTTCTAGGCACAGAGGGAGAACGAGATAAAAATACATCCTGGTGAGTAATCAGTAGTAGTATGAGAGAATTTGAAACTCAGAATGTTAGAAGATTCATTTTAAAAATTATTTTCACATGTAATTGGGAAAAAATAGAATATTGCTGAGGGAAAAATAAAATAAAGTTTCTATACAGCCCAAGGACACAAATACCCACTGGAGTTGTTGATAATGGTAATGTTTCTTATCTCAGGAAAGAAAGACAAGGGATAAGATGATTATTAGTCAGACTCAAAAGACACTATTTGATTAATATTATATTTGAAGTAAGTTAATAGGTACCTGGAAGGTCAGTTCCTTTTTATTTTTTTTTAGCACTTTATCAGTGGGCTTTATTTTTAAACACTAATGTCATTTCACAATGACAGTCATTTGTCCTGAATAGAACCTCTCTTGTAACAAATAGTTTAACAAAACAAATAAATGCATTGGCCAAGTCTGACACGTATACCCAGTTCCACACCTACAGTTTACTACCAGTCTTCTGAGAGTCAAGATAATGCTCATTTTTGTCCCTTTATCATTCCCTTCTAGTCATGTGGTGGCATAATGGATTCACCTTTGGACTAAGAGTTGGGAAGACAAGGTCAAATCTTACTTCGGACACTGGCTATGGCCACATAACATTTCCAAGACTCTGTTTCCTTGTTAGTAAGTAAAATGGAGATTATAGCACCTACCTCAAGTAATTGTGAGGATCAAATAAGATAACACAGGAGAAAAGTTTGGGAAGCCTTAAATTCCATACCATTGTTATCTATCTATCTATCTATCTATCTATCTATCTATCTATCTATCCATCCATCATCTATCTATCTATCTATCTATCTATCTATCTATCTATCTATCCATCCATCATCTCTCTCTCTATCCATCCATCCATCCATCCATCCATCTATCTATCTATCTATCTATCTATCTATCTATCTATCTATCTATCTATCTATCTATCTATCTATCTTATTTANTCTATCTATCTATCTATCTATCTATCTATCTATCTATCTATCTATCTTATTTATCGGCTTGCTCCTCATACAGGGGAGGCTCTCTCTTATCTCCTTCCTTCTGGAAGAGTACCTTAGTCATTCAAAAAGGCCTCTATTTCCCTTTTTGTTGTTTATTCTTGTCTGCTTCTTCATGGCCCAGTGGAGGTTTTTTTTTGTTTTGTTTTGTTTTGTTTTGACAGATACTTGTCTGGTTTGTCATTTCCTTCTCCAAAGGATTAAGGCAAACAGAGATAACTGGTGAGTGTCTGAGGCTGGATTTGAACTAAGGTCTTCCTTTCTCAGGGTCCAGTGCTCACTGAGTCACCTGGCTGCTTCCTTATGTCCTTAGTCCCTCAGTAATCCCAGGGTGGCTTTTCCTGAGCCCACCTCTTCTCCAGGAGAATAACGCGGGCATATATTTGGCAGATTTATGATTGGGTATTGGTGAAAAAGGCTGTGAGATTTATAGTAACATAACAGTCATGGTTGGCCTTTCACACTAGATACTTTATACGGTATCCGAAATGCCCTTTCTCCCAATTCACAGCTTGCAAACTTGTTAAGCCAACTGCTCCCTTAAATAATGTTCAGCCTAGATTCCAGCCTTCAGGAAATTCAAATGTGTTTGCATTTTCAAAAGTGCGTTTGAATTTCTCACATCCTTATAATTTAGCCAGTGTTTTAGGGTGCCAACCTTAGTCATGAGAGCACACGATTGGCCGGAGAGTAGAAATGCAGCCTTCCCTACGGCCGGGAGCCAGAGACAAGTCATGCTGAACGGGACACTGATGGAGCTTTTCTGACCAGAAACAGAGGGTGTGAGTGGTTTGCTTCTTCTGGCTTCATCATGGAAGTTGCTTCAGGTGTAAGGCAGAGGAAACTAGAGCAGAGGATCCCTGTGGCCCCTTAGAGGTCACTGAATCCAAATTCCTCTTTACACGTGAGGATACAGGCCCACAGCGGTGAAGTGACTTGCTCAGAGACAAACTGGGAGTCAGGAAATGGCAGAGCACTTTCTATCATTCCACCAGGGGATGGAGACTTGAAAGGGATTGTCAGGATCTCACATCCTTTATTCCTCAGAAGCTGGCTGGACAATACTCCATTCTGTCCCCTTCCTCTGTATGTGTACATACAAATTACACACACCTATACGAACAATATGCACGTATATACATCTGTAAGTCTGATAAGAAGTCACATCCAGTTTATATACATTTTTATGTGTGTGTTCTACAAACATTTATTAAGTTTAAGTTTATTAAGCACTTGCTGAATCAACTGAAGCAATTCACACTTTTCTCTTCTCTCCAGTGTCAAAGCACTGAGCCCCAGGCTTCTCTGCGAACTGGACCAAGAGTGAAAATTGGACTCAAAGGGCTTTGGGTTTGGTTTGACAAAATGTGCATCTTTTTTGTATGTGAAAAATTATATTTTGTACTTTTAGCAGAGATATTTTCAACTCTTTGGGAGAATTCTTTATATATATATATATGTATCCCTTATAGCAAAAAACATAGACATATCTCTCTATATACATATGTGTACAGGCATAATAGAATAGTGACTTAGTCACATCATATATATACACATATATGCTATATATGCATATTTATATGTAACTTAGAGTTTATAGATTTTATTATGGAAATTAGAGTTTAAGGGATAATAATAATAACTAACCCTTAGAAATAGGTATTGAGTGATAATACATGTATAACTCAGTGGAATTGCTTGTCAGCTTTGGGAGGAAGAGGAAGAGGGGAGGGAGAGAACATGAATCATGTAATCATGGAAAAATACCTAAAATAACCAATCGATTAATTAATCAATTAATTAATTGATGATAAGTAAATAATAAAATAATAGAATAAAAATTTATGAAATAAATAAATGAAATAACAATAAAGAATAATAAAAATAACAATAACCCACCTTTATATAGAGCTTACTATATGCTCCTCATGCAATGATAAATGCTTTATAGAATCTCCTTTTATCCTCACAAAAATACCCACAATCCTGGGCATTATTAGATTATATATTATATTTTCCCCATTTTATAGATGAGGAAACTGAGGTAAGCTGAGGTTAAGTGATTTATCCAGGGTCACACAGCTAATGAGTGTTGGGGACCAAATTTGAACCCAAGTCTTTCTGATTTCAGGTCCTTCTATTCACTGTGTCACCTAAGAGTTCTAGTCCTACTTTCTCATTTTACAGAGGTAGAAACTGAGGCCTGAGGAAGAAAAGCGATTTGCCTGAGGACACACAGGTTTAAGTGGTAATGAAGGGATTCAAATTCTCTGACTCCTATGCTCTTTCCATTCATTACTGCTCTAGCTTGTAATACTTTAGGAACAGAATATTGCAACCCATCTTTGTGGGTGAAAACTCAAAGCCACTGGAAAGCCTGCAGCTAATTAATGCCTCTAAGGTGCTTTTAAATCCTGGGATGAAAGGGAAGGCCTCCAACAGCAAATGCCAAAGGTTGGTGATTTAAAGTCTTTCCAATCCTTTCAGACAGTCCAAAATGAGGACAGCACGGGGCTCTTGCTGTCTGTCCGTCTGTCTAGGGGGAGAGGTCCCTTCCCCATTTCTTCCCTCCTCTCCCCCCAGGATCCTTTCCCCTTTCCCCTTTCCCTCCTGTTGGCGCTTCTCTATGTTCACTGTTCTTCCCCATCGCAGGAGGCAGGGACCTTTCCCTCCATGGAAGGGATGGAGGGTGGGGGCTGGGGGATGTGCACTGACAGCAGCACGCAGCCGGGTAGAAATTCAAATCCATTTGTCTTGGCTTGTAGAAGGGATTTTAAAAAAAAAATCAGTTGCTCCTCCCCTTCATCCAGCTGGATGAGTCTGTTCATATCAGCCTCTGGCAGGCTCTAATGATCTTAATGCAGCTCTGATCTATCCAGGCCAGCAGCCGAGCCTGATGGAGCCTGATGATATATTGTAATCTTTACTGCCCTATTACTCCCATTCTCTCAAGTGCTTCTCCAGATCGATGGCAGAATTCCTCCAGTTTAGTAGCTGCATGGCGGCACCCAGGCCTAGCCAGATGCTGCCGAGAAGACCTTGCTAGCCAGGCCACTGTTCTCCCAGCTAGTTGGGATTGGCCAAAGAAAACAAAAAACAAAAAACAAAAACCTGCAACGGATCAGCCTTCGTGGTCCTTTCCCTCTGAGTGTCAGGGCGTCCCACCAAGCCCTCGCTCCCAGCCTGCAGAGCGGAGGTTTCTGTGAAGGTCAGGGAGGGATGGTGTAGACGGGAGCTCATGCATTTGTTTTCGCTTGGGCCGGAGAACTGGGGTAGCAGATCGGTTACACTCCCTTGGCAATCTGGGGCAGAAGGGGTGGGAGGATCTTGGAAGACATGAACTATTCTCAGAAAGGAAAGGGAGATGCCAGAGAGGGAAACAGAGACACCAGGGAAAGGTTAGAAGGCTAGAACAGGGCTTCCAAGGCCCTGACTACAGATTTCTAAGAAGTACTCCATTTCGGGGGGAGGCAGGCCCAGCTAAGGAGCCTTACCAAACACCCAAGAAAGCCTCAAGACTTGGAATTGTTTTTAATTATTATTATTTTTTTTTTTTTGGTATTGTTTTGAAGACCTAAGAAAATGAACTTAGAGATCATTTAGTCCAATTTCTTAACTTTAGAGAATTGTAGAAGGGAAATAACTTGGTCAAAATGACAAGGCGATGGGATTAAAGTTAAAACTCGAACCCAAGTCCAAAGGCTCCTTTCCTCCTACCCCACTCGTCAGACGCTAAGACAACTGGAGAATCTTGTTAATTCACCCCTCGGGAAGCTCAGCGAAGCCCAGGGGATCCATAACAGGCACGGGACGCAAAGACCTTCAAAGGGAGAGTCCTTTATTGTTGGAAGACTAGTCCGGGCAAAACTCTATCCTAGCGATCAGAACAACCTACGAGGCAGTCCTGGGAACAAATAAAGAACCCAGTGGAACCCCGGGAAAGGGAACCACTAACATTGCACCACAGCGCCCCCTGCTGCACCCACTGGGCACCGCAGCCCCAGCTGGAGAATCACCTACTGCAGGAACCTTGCTAACAGCTAGGGAGGCTCACTGACAATCCCGATGGTCAGGAGGAGCGCCGATTGTGGGGGCATTCATGAAAGCGGCCCCCGAGGTCATCCATGGTCTGAAGAAAAGAGGCCCATCACTGGGAATGATTAGTTTGCAAGATGATGGGAGACAGTGTCTACAGTGGGGTGGAGAACTTCTTCCTTCAAAGGCTTCTCCATCCACTGGGCAGTAGAACCTTGATGCCGAAAACAGGAGAGAAATTATTGGGGTTCCTCGGACTCTCAGTGATCTCAAGATCACATCTGTCCTAATGAATCTTGGGGGCCTTCAATTTCTTCTTTTTTGGCTCTTTCTACTGTTGCCACCCTCATGTACATTCTGTCTGGATCTGGCCATAGTATTTCCTTCCTTTAAAAAGAAAAATACATACATACAGTTTGTTGTGATTCAGCCACCTCAGTTTTGTCTGACTCTTCATGACCTCTTTTAGGGTTTTCTTGACAAAGATCCAGTAGTGGTTGGCCATTTCCTTCTCTAGTTCATTTTACAGATGAGGAAACTGAGGCAAACAAGGTTAAGTGACTTGCTCAGGGTCACACAGTTAAGAAGTGTCTGAGATCAGATTTGAATCTGGAGAAGAAGAGTCTTCTGACATTCCATACTCTGCATTATCTAGCTATGTGTGTATGTCTGTATACATATATGTAAATACACATGCATGTACATGTACTTATATATGTACATATACATGTATAAATATATTAACTCACATATCTATTCATATGTGCATATATGCATATGCATATATACACTCATCTATATATACATAACACATAAATATAGAATCCAAATAGACTAATGCATATATTTACTGAAAATTTAAGGTTCATATTTTATTATTAATTAATAATAAAATAATATTTAAAAATAAAAATAACGATTAATCATTCTACTCAGCATTCAATGCACTTTATAATCTGATGATTTTCTACTTTTCTAGCCTTAATTCAAATTACTTCAATTTATTCTCCTGATTAACTGGACTCTTCTGATCTCTGAACATGCTCTATGCTCGCTGATCTTCCTGCTTTTGCTGTCATTATTTCTTATGTATGTTTGGTGCTCTTTATTGATTAAATCTCTATTCATACTTTAAAGCTCAATTCCAATGCTTTCTGCATCTTGAAGTCTTCCCTTATCCCCTTTGTTCATAAAGTTCTTCCCTCTCAGACCTCAGTGATACATTGGATTTGGAGTCAGAAGATCTGGGTTTGAATTCTGGCTTTGACATTTACTACTTGTGTGACCCTAGGCAAGTTGTTCAATGTCCTTGGATCCCAGGATCTGTATCTAAAGAATGAAAGGATCAGAATAGATGACCTCTGAGGTGCCTTCCAACTCTATTTTCTCTTTCTTTCTCTTTGCCTATAGAACTCCTGTCTATTGTGGATGTCTAACACAAAGCACACTTCCTTCAAGTAGAAAGTCTTCCTTGATCCTCTTGGTTGGTAAACTTCCTTCCCCCAGATCTACCCTTAGGTGGCACTTTGCTATCTGTACCTTTCTTAACAAGTCATTTTTTGTTTCTTAGTCTGTCATTTTCCCCTATAAGAATGCGAGATTTGAGAAGGTAGGGCCTTTGTTTTGTCTAAATGGTGCATCAACCTTAGCTCATCTACAATGGTCTGCATACAGATGTTTAATAAATTGTTACTGAATGAATTAATGCCATTAAATCCTATGCACACGGAGGTATTACACCAGGGCTCCTCAATCCTCATATTGCTAATGCAAGGTGTCTAGTTTATGCTTGAATAATAACCAAAGTCTAGAAAGCCCTTTGTATTGAATTTCAAAAGTGAAAACTGAGTGCTCTACTGGGAGCTGGCTCTTGTGTTCAGAGCTTCCAAAAAACAGAGATGAAGGAGATGTGTTTCCTGACCTCAGGGAGATTTCACTCTAAAGGAGAGTAAATCAAAAGTAGCTTCTCTTCTGCTGTCTTTATTGTCTAGATCAGTGATTCCCAAAGTGGGTGCTACCGCCCCCTGGTAGGTGCTGCAGCAATCCAGGATGGTGGTGATGGCCACAGGTGCATTTATCTTTCCCATTAATTGCTATTAACATTTTAAAAAATTAATTTCCAGGGGGATAAGTAATATTTTTTCTGGAAAGGGGGCGGTAGGGCAAAAAAGTTTGGGAACCACTGGCTAAAAGCTGGGGCTCAGGTGGGAGCCACTGAGTTGTAGTTGCAGACAAGGAGAGACTAAAGGCAGAAAAAGGGCAGGATAGTGCAGCTAAGATGCCCTGGAGGTCAAGCGAAGCAGGAAGCAATGTGGTACCCAGCACATACAGGACCCTAGAGGCCATATCCCAAGAGCAATGAAGCTGTATGTCAGCAGGGCTTTCCTTATTTCATTAAGAAAATGATGAGAATCTAAACTACAAAAGCTCTCTCACCCTCTCTTTTAGAGTCTTTTTTTAAAATCTGTTTTGAAGAAAGATTGAAATGAAAATAGAAACAGACAAGGGATTTAATAATGTGACTGCCCAATGAAAAAAACAACTAACCTCGAAATGAGTTTATGCCACTCGTAAGAATGCAAAGAAAAACAATTAAAATAAAGAGAAGGAAAATGGACATAGATGGAGTTTCAAGATACAAGAGTAATCCAGTTACTGCGGCTGGGGAAGACCAAAGATCACATGTCTTTGCCAGGCATTAATTCATTAAATGCCATTGACTTTGCATGCCTTTAGACAGTGTACCTCTCTGGGTCTTCTGATCTTTAATGTGCGGGGGCCATTTCCTATTGGCCCTTGCCCACAGGATTATGAAAATGGAGAAGTTCTAGGGATGAGCTCTGTGGTCCTGGAAAAGAGTCATATTTTATTTTATTTTTTGTACTCATCATTGAATTCATCTGTATAAGGAACTCTCCTTAAGGAAACTCCTCTTTCATTGCAGATCAGCAACTATTGTGTGAATATAGTTTTAGAGACAATGAAAAGTACCCTACCAATATGTTTCAGAGGTGGGACTGGAACTCAGGTCTTACTGACTGATACCATCTGGCAAGCCACTGTCACATTGCCTATGAGGATGGGCGGAAATAGGAAAGAGGCAGGACTGTCACATTAGAAATAGCATATTCCATATACCAGATTGCCTCTACCCTATGACCTTGCCCCAGTTCTGGATTCTCAAACAGGAGAATGAAATGACAGGGACTCAGAGCAGACTTAAAAAGATAATTAACCAATGACAATAAAAAAATAAAACTTGGATCAACCATATGGGTCTCAATGTCTCCCATACTTTTTCTTCCTGACTGATCTTCATGTAGTATGATTTCATTATACTTAAAAATTTGGATAATTTAGTTGGGAAAAGAAAGAATGAGAGGTGATGAACCTGGCTCATCCCCCATCTCCTTCTTCCATCTCAGGCTTTTAGCCAAAGTTATTTGAGACAAGTTATCCAATACTTCTCTCTTCTGTTCATACTGTATCTAGAATATTGTTCTTAGGGAAGAAGGTAGGTGACTCAGTGGATTGAGAGCCAGGCCCAGAGATTGGAAGTCCTGGGTTCAAATCTAGCCTCTGACACTTCCTAACTGTGTGACCCTGGGCAAGTCACTTAACCCCCATTGCTTAGCCCTTCCCACTCTTCTGCCTTAGAACCAATTCACAGTATTGATTCTAAGACAAAAGGTAAGTGCTAAAATAAATAAGTAAATAAATAAATGGTCATGGACCTGGAGATTACACCAGGAAAGGATTGGCAGGAGAAAAAAAATGTATTTAACTTGGAGAAATAAAGACTTGAATGTGGGGCTTAATAGTTGTTTTTGAATATTTGGAAGAAGAATTAGAGTTATTTCCTCTGGTTCCCAAAGATAAAACTGAAAAATGGGTGGAAATTGTAGGAAACAGATTAAGGAAAAACTTCCTAAGATTTAGAGCTTTCTGAAAGTGAAATGGGCTGCCTCAGGAGGATAGTGGGTTTCCTACAAGTTAGTCTTCAAGGAAAAGCTGGATGAATACTTTTCCAGTATGTTTCATGTACATGGGTGTATGTATATGTGTATGTATGGGGGGAGGTGAGGTTGGAGCATCTGTTCAGTTATGATCTGAATGAGATAATGTTTTGAGGTTTCTTCCAATTCCGAAATTCTATAATTCTTTAAAAGATTGAGAGTTACTATAACTAGATTAACTCTTCTCTACCTCATCCTTCCCCGTTCATGTCTCTGTGTTTATTCGGACGATCATCCATGGAAAGAAAACACATGGAAACCTCTCTGCCTTAAACTTTTTTTTTTCTGAAATCAATAACCAATTCTTGTCCTACCATTGCTATAGAGTAAGGGCCGGTAACCTTTTTGGCCGTGAGAGCCATAAACGCCACATTTTTTAAAATGTAATTTCATGAGAGCCGTACAGTGCTCACAGTGTGCGCTCCTGTAACAGTGCCTGAAAAAAAAAATGACTTTATGGCTCCTGCAGAAAGAGCCATATCTGGCCCTCAAAAGAGCCAGATATGGCTCGAGAGCCATACATTGCCCACCCCTGCTATAGAGTCTTTTCCTCTCATTAGATGTGACATCCCCATTAAAGCCCTTTGGCTAGATCAATTTCTTTTACTCATCTGGGAAACTTATGGGCTTCCAGATTTAAAATTGGAAAGGAAATTAGAAATCATTGCTTCCAATCTTCTCATTTTACAGATGAGAAAACTGAGACCTAGAAGTGAAATTATTTGCCCAGGGTCACTCAGCTAGTAACTGGAAGAATTAGAATTAGAACTCAGGCCCTCTAACTCCAAATCTTAAGCTCTCTCCATATACCATTCTACCTCTCAATTAAATCTATAATATGAACTGTTAGAGAGATGTTAGAAGAACCAAGAATGAAATATACACTAAAATTATGATAACAATAGAAATGGGAAAAACCAAAAGCAATAGAAACTAAAATTGAATTCTACTAATAGTGACCAAAGTTTTTCCCTGAAGAAGAAACAGGAAATTGAATCTCTCTTCTTTTTTTGCAGAGCTGGGGAGGGAGGACTATGAATGTGGGATACTACATGTAATAGTTATATTTTGTTCATATATTGGCTAGCTTTTCTGAATTATTTTTTTTCCTTTTTCGTTCATTCTTCTTTTTAATCCTTATTTTCTGTCTCGGTAGCAGCTCTAAGATAGAAGTATAAGGCTAAGCAAACAGGGTTAAGTGACTAGTCAAGGGTAACACAGCTAGGAAGTATCTGAGGTCACATCTGAACCCAGGCCTCCTCAACTCCAGCCTGGAGCTCTCTTCTTTGGGACCCCTAGCTGTCCCTCTTTATTTATTCTTTGTTATTAGGAATGATTTTCTGGAAGGGAGAGGGAGGAGACTATGTTGGGAAACAGAGATGATGTCAAAACAACAAAACTTCAATGCAATTATTTTTTAAAATTACAATCTTTTTGAGGTAAAGAAATGCATCCCATTTCATCAGTGTGTCTCCACCACCTGTTACCAAGCTTCATTCATGGTGGGCACTTAAAAGTTTACTGAGTTGAACTGAACAAATCTTCAAGTCTTAGACACTTCCTTGTCTCATTATTTGTAAAATAAGGCTCTCAGATTTCTAGTCCTGAATCTCACATTTCTACAACCCCATGGCTATCTGCCTTATGCTCAAATCCTGGTAATTAGTGTTAATGTACGAACTGAAAAAAGGACTACAAAATGACAGATTAAGATTATTTTTTAGGGAGGATTTCTTGGTAGCTGTTAGAAAATGAAGCAGGTGACTGAGGGATCTTATGGACTGTTTTTTACCTCTCTGAGAGATGGATGATGGGGCAAAGGGCAAAGTGGTCATATATGGAGCAGGATAGGGTCCAAGCAGAAGGGAAGAGAAGGAAATGCTATAAGTAAGGAAGAGATGGGGAAGTCAGAGGAAGGCTTCAGACACAATCTCTTTATTTCAACCAGGTATTTGACAAAGTCTCTTATGATATCCTTATGAGTAAATGGGACCTAGAAGATAGCATAGGTTGGCAAATTTGTTCCTGGATGAACAATGGTATATAGACTGTGTATAGTAGCTATAGCAACCTGGAGAGAAGTCTCTAGAGGTATAGCACAGGACTCTCTCTATAACCCTGTCCAGCTCAACATTTTAATTTTTCTCAATTACTAGGATCTCAGAGTTGAAAAAGATCTCTGAGGCTCTCCAGCCCAACTCATACCTGAATAATAATCTCTTTTATATTATCATCCAAAATAGCTGCTCTCTCCTTTCCCTTACTCTGTCCCCCACCTTAGTCTTCTGCAAATTGGGAAAGTATGCCAACAATATTCTCTTCTTTTTCTTTTTCTAAATAGTTTTACAAATTATTTAATTTTTTAAATTAACAATTTTTTTCTTTTTCTTCTCCCCTTTCCCCATTTGAGAGGGGGAGTAGACTATGGAGAAAAACTCTTGTAATAAATATACATAGTCAAACCAAACATATTCTCTCATATAGGTCATGTTCTCATTCTGCATCTTGAGTCCATCATCTTTCTTTCAGGAGGCAAATAGTATGATTCGTCTTTAGACCTCTGGAAATGTGGTCAGTCATTGTATTGCTCAGAGTTCTCAAGCCTTCCAAAATTGTTCACTTTTTACAATGTAATTGTTATTGTATAAATTGTTTTGCTTTCACTCTCTTCACTCTGTGTCAGTGCATTCAAGTCATCTCAGTTTTCTCTGAACAATCCTTGTATTTACATCAGTCATTTCCTTTTAGATATGTCCCATTAGATTGAATACTCACATGTAACAAAGGAAAACAATTAACCAAAAACAAAGAACACAGAAATCATATCTAACAATGTAATATTGTGTCCTAATAGTCCTGTGATGGAAGATGTAAATTTCTTTGGTACCTTTACTGGTTTTTCTATTACTCAGAATTTAATTTTCTTTAATTTGCATTTTGTTGTAATTGTGATATATACTATTTTTTTATTCTGCCTATACAATTATTCATTAGTTCTGTTATATTCATATCCTAGGAAATGATAGATATCACCTTGAATGACAAGGGAGGCAGTTGGAAGAGATGCAATGTTCCCGGGTGCCATGAGCCAGGGGTAAACGTCAGTTGACCTGGCAGTATAAATAACCCTGACAGTCATTTGGGGGGGTCTTTGATCTTTTGGGTTTTTGGTCCCTTTGGTCTTTAGGTCTCTGAATCTTCCTGGCTCTTTAGGTCTCTGGGTCTCTGGGTGGTAAAAGGAGGCTAGGAGGTCTATGAAGAAGGTAGAAGAATCTGAATATAGTTCCTGAAGACTGTGAGAGCTGGTGCATCACCAAACACTGATAGTTGAAAAGCTGAGAGAATAACATCACCATCACAGCTGCATCAACAGCAGTTCCTATTCTCTGGCTTGGCTGTGGCCAGGCTGGACCAGAAGGGTAGTAGAGAACAAAGCTCCAGCTTTTACTAAATCAATAGCCTCCAGGCCTGATTGTCAAGTAGTTATATATATTAGATTGACAGGGTCTCCAATCCCCATTCCTTATCCTGTTTATCCTTTCTCTGATTATAGATTATAGATAAAGATTGTTTAACAAGTACCTTCCTGAGTGGTCTTTCTATCATGACCATTG
This sequence comes from Gracilinanus agilis, assembly GCF_016433145.1. NCBI lineage: Eukaryota > Metazoa > Chordata > Mammalia > Didelphimorphia > Didelphidae > Gracilinanus > Gracilinanus agilis. The sequence continues at coordinate 340,976,320 of NC_058131.1, read as the reverse complement.
GGAAGGGAGTCAACGTCATCAGATTTCAAACGTGATCCAAAGCAAATCAAAGCCCTATAATAATTTATTCAACCTCAGGTTGGACCTGAAAGGGTTACCCATCCACTTAACCTTTCAGGTTAACTCCATCATCTGCAACTAGGGAGAGTACATAGATACATTCACATCACTGTATACCTATATCTCCTTAGGACCTTTTTTGTTATAACAGTTTATACAATTCTCCCCAGGTTTTCGGGATTCCTCATAATCACAATTTCCTACTGAACAGTTACTGTTCCATAACTATTCCATAATGTCCAATAAGTCTAGACTTTTCAGCCTTCCCATCAGTAGGAACCCACTTTGTTTCCAGTTCTTTGCTGTCATTCAGCTAATTCCCAATGTACTTAGCTGGTGTTTGACATCTTTCAGTCTATATATTCCAAATTACATCTGTAAAACAGCATGAGTAACAGAAAAATGCTTATCAATTTGGGGCAGAGATTTAAAATATGAAGTTGGGCAGGATTGAGAAATAGCTACAAAGTGGGATGACAAAACTATAATAATAAAAATAATGAAGAAAAATTGGCAGAGAGAAATGATGGGATAAATGAAAATGTCCTGGATTTAGAATCAGGGGATTTGGACTGTAATCCAAACTCTGACATTTACTAACTGTGCAACACCAGATAAGTGACTTGACTCCTCCGGGCCTCAGTTTCCCCCTTTGTAAATGAGGAACTGAACTAGGATCTATCAAGTCTCTTTCAGTTGACAATCTGAGGAGACTGAAGAATAACAAGACTATATTTATGTCTGTTAAATGTCAACTACCACACTTTGGATAAAAGCTATCAACTGTATAACTATAGGTTCAGATTTCACAGCAGTTCACATAAAAGAAAAGGCCTATAAATGGTGTCATTTGAGAAATAACCAAAGGAGCTGGGGATATTTAAACTGAAGAAGGAAAGACTTTGGGAGGATAGGATTAATTTCCTCAATTATGCTCCACCCAATATCAAAAGGGCTGTGTGTCATACAGGAGGTAGAAGATACTTCTACATGGTCCCAGATGAAAGAAAGAGCAGTAATGGAAAGAAATTACTTGAAAGTTAATTGGGGATCAGTACAGGGAAGAACTTCCTAGGAACTTGATTTAGTACAGCACAGTGAAAGAAAGCCCTTCAGGGAGATGGGTGTAGAGAAGAATACCTGAGTTCAACCCCTGTTTCAGATACCTAGTAGCTATATGATCCTGAACAAGTCACCTAACCTTTCTCAAGCTCACTTTCTTCATCTGTAATATGGGAATAATAATGGTAATTATTTATTTTTACTTAATTAATTAAACAGTCATTACCTCAAAGGATTGTTATGAGGATTAACTCAGATAATATTCTGACCACATTTCTGAACCAGACTTAGATATAAATCAGAATAGATTCTTGGTTCACTTTTTTAACTCTTTCCTACTGTCTTAGAACTGACAAGAAACATCATTTCCAAGACAGATGAGTGGTAAGGCATGGGTAATTGGAGTTAAGTGACTTGCTCAGGTTTACACAGTTAGGAAGTATCTAAGGCCAGATTTGAACCTAGGACTTTCCTTCTCTAGACCTTGATTCTCTATCCCCTGAGCCACCTAGCTCCCTATCTCCATGCCCACCTTTTTCTAATTTTTAAAGTTCCTATGCCTCTGTAGCATGGAAGAGCAGATAGAGTCTAGAAATTGCAAATAAGAAGACCTGGGTTCAAAACCCACCTCAAGCTTATTAACTATGTAGTAATGGGCAAGTCATCTAACCTCTCCAAAACTCTTTTTCCTCCTCCATAAAATGCAAACAAGAATACATGAATTATCTACCTCACAAGATTGCCATTAGACTCTATTGCTATGAGAACATGGAGAGCTGAATGAGACTTCCAAGATATCTGGTCCATCGACCTCATTTTACAGATGAGAAAACAGAGTCTCAGGGACTCTTAATGACTTATTCCAAGAGATACCCTTCTGAAGTCAAAACTGAACCTAGGCCTTCTGTCTCCAGTGCCAGTGAGCTTTTCATGTAATGAATGGGAATGGATTCTTTTTTTCTTTTTACCCTTATTTTCTGTCCTATTAACAGATCTAAGACAGAAGGGCAATGGCTAGACAATTGGGGTTAAGTGACTTGCCCAGGGTCACACAGATAGGAAATGTCCAAAGCCAAATTTGAACCCAGGATTTTCCCACTCCAGGTCTGATGCTCTATCCACTGAACCACCTAGAAGATGTAAAGTTATTTATTAATCTTACAATGTTATATAAATACCAGCTAATATTATTATTATCTGCTTGTCTGGCAATTTAGAGTCAGAGGGAATCTTCATTGTAAAAATGTTGGAAATTTATATTGTATCTTTTTGTCTAGAAAATTACAGCTATAACTCTGGTTAGGAGAGAAGTAATTTTTAGTTGGGGTGGGGAGGGCAGGTTGCTTTTTTCCCTTTTTATTAGATGGAAAATTTTCTAACAACCTAAAAAGTAAGATTCCCCCATGCCTCTGTTGCCAACTCCCCAGATTCCTAGCAATTCTACTCCACTGGGATAAACATTTTCAGGATTTTCCCAAACTGCTTTGCCTGATGTACTGCAAACTCCAGGATCAACTGTTTCTCTCATGGCCTCCAGCGATATTATCATTAATCATTTTATGTTTTAATATATTCCCTGATGAAATAAATGATCACTTGACTTACTGTTTCCCTTGGCTTATAGAGTCCTTTCTTTACTCTATCTTATTCTGTGGAGCAGGTAATTGAGTTTGTGTGTGTGTCTGTATGATAATCTCTGGCAGAGATGGATAAAGGGAAGGTACAATCCTTGGTCCTAGGAATGCCTGACTGCTAAGGCATTGTGGGCCATGCATCTTCTTCCAAGCAGTGTGTAAATTCTGTGAGCATGAGGGGCATCTCACTTATTAGAATTCTTTCTTTCCAAGTCTTAATGCCATGAGGACAGTGCATTAGACATCATTGGGCTTTGGACATATTAGGTATTTAATAAATGATTCTTGAGTTGAATTGAACTAGACTATGATTTTGAAGTGATAAAGATGGACATCAGGATCTCAATGAATAGGATCATGGGCTCAGATATTCAGAGCAGCAAAGACCTTAAAAGCCTTTTAATCTAGGCACCTCATTTTACATGAGGCATCTGAAGCACAGAATGATAAAATGACTGTAAAGATAGAAAAATAGACTGAGAGATGGATGGAAAGATAGATAGACAGATAGACACAGACAGATAGACAGACAGATAGTGAGGGTGAGAGAGATAGACTCACAGATGGATAGATAAATAGAAAAATAGATAGATAGATAGATAGATAGATAGATAGATAGATAGAACGGATAGACAGATAGATAGAACGGATAGACAGACAGACAGATAGATAGATAGATAGATAGATAGATAGACAGATGGATAAATAGATACATAGATAGACAGACAGATGGATAGACAGACAGACAGATAGATAGATGGATAAATAGATAGATAGACAGATAAACAGACAGATAGATAGATAGAGAGATAGACAGACAGACAGACAGACAGACAGACAGACAGACAGACAGATAGATAGATAGATAGATAGATAGATAGATAGATAGATAGATGATAGATAGATAGATAGATAGATAGATAGATAGATAGATAGATAGATAGATAGATGATAGATAGATAGATAGATAGATAGATAGATAGATAGATAGATAGATGTAGCAAATTTTCCTATGAGGAAACCCTTTCTCTAAGAGTTCATATGAGCACATGTCCTGAAGCTTATAATCTTAGAGAGCTTCTCACGGCATTAAGAATTTAAGAAATTTGCCCAGGTCAGTCTTACAGCTAGTTTGTGAAAGAGATAGGACTTGAGCCTAAACTTTGCTTCTTTAGCAAAGCTCTAGCTAGCTCTCTCTTCACCTTCCACTAGAAAACACCTTCTGTGCAAAATACCCAGGTGGTAGAGAGCCAATTTTTAATCCAGACAAAGTTCCTTTCTTTATGCAGCTTAAACTATACTAGAAGCAAAAGAACCAACCAGACAGTTTGAATGTCTTTCCCACCAAATGTGCGTTGATTAGATACAATTTTTTAAAATTAAACTAGGTGATTCTTACATTGCTCTTCCCATTTATCAAAGCATAGTTTTATGTCTGGAAGGGACTTAAGAGATCAAGTAGTCCAACCTTCCCTTTCATCTTACAGAGGAAAGAAGCAAGTTGCAAAGACACTAAATGGTGATATAGGGAGTAAAAGTCCAGCTAGATTTCAAATCCTGGTCTTCATGTAGTGGTGGTCATTCCTTTTTCTTTTGGTAAAGTTGCACCTAATTGATTGACAGGCTCCTTGTCCAATCTGTCATCTTCTCTTCTGGATAAAAAGAGGCAGTTTATCCTTATCCTTTTTTTTTTTCATTTTTCAAGAATGGCTCCACATGTATAACCCGGATGAAATTGCTTACTATCTCTAAGAAAGGGAAGAAAAGTTAGGAAGGGAGACAATTTGGATTATACAGTTTTCCAAAATGTATGTTGAAAATTTCCATTACATGTAATTGGGAAAAGAAAATATCTTTCAATTAAAAAAAAGTATTGTTTCTAAAAAAAATGGCTCCAGTTTAGTAAGCTATTAGAGTCTTTTTGATAGGATATGCCTAGAGACTCTTCTATGAATCCCCTGATTTGACTATGACCAGGGTCAGCTGGCGGGGAGAATGACTGGTATTCCTGAACACACAGATCATGGGTCAGGGAGATAAGACAAAGGAGGTCATTAGGTACAACAATGCTTAGCATACTGGACTTAGAGATAGGAAATCTGAGTTTATTTCTGTCTTGAACCTTTTCTAGTTATGTGATCTTAGGCAAGTTACTTAGGTTTTCTTTGCCTCACTTTTACCTAACAGGATTGTTATGAGGACCAAATGAGATACCATAAAACAAAACATTTTACATACTCTAGATTGCTATATAAATTCTAGTTACCGATATTATTAAGAGGTATTGTCTGATACCTATATGGCCCAAAAAGCCTACTTTGTTCAATACACAGTGACACACTCCTAGTCCAGGCATAGCCAGACTTCAAAACCTGGTGAATGAATCCCTGCCAACTGAATATTGCTTCTAAAATCACATCTCAGTGAGGCCACCTGGTCCATGGATCAGATCTGTTGTCTTTGCATACTAAAGACATCCTTAAATGTTTGAACACTGGAATGATTCTGATATATTAAGTCAATTTTCAGAGAAAGAAACGCCTTGCATGTCCGTAATTGTAGAAATTGGAAACAGACTGTTAAGATAGATAGAAACCTGGACCTATGGTCAGAAGGACTAGAGTTAAGACCTAAATCTGTCACTTGCTAGTCATGTGATTGGTCAGTAAATCACTGACTTTTCTAAGTCTCAATTTCTCTTTTGTAAAATAGGGAAAATGAGCTTTGCTTACCTCACAGGGTGATTGAAAGGGGATAAATGAGATATAGTACCTTATTCTCCCAACTGCCAGTTCTCTTTGACTCTCTTCAAATAGTTTTGAATTTTTTTCCTATTTACTTATCAATACTGTTTTTAATTAGTTGTTAGCCAATCAGTTGCCAGTTCTTACCTCTTCTACCTTTATAATATAACTCATATCCACTTCCTTCCTTCCACTCACAAATCACCAACCTACTGGGCCCTCATCAACTCTCATCTACATTATTGTGAAAGTCTATTAATTGTTCTTGCTACCTTTTCTCTCCCCACTTCTAGCCATCTTCTGCACAATTGATAAAGTTATTTTCATTAAGCAAAGATATGACTGTGTCACCCCTCTACTTAGAAATCTTCAGTGGCTCCCTATAATTTCCAGGATTTTAAGAATTTAAAATTAGGCTTTAAGGTAAATATGAGAATTCTAAAGTAATATTGTGGTCTCTGATTTAAAAACATTGTAGCTTAAGTCAAAATGACTTTTAGCAGCTTTATTTACAAAGAGATGGAAAGAGTAAAAGTGGGGAAAATGTAGAATAAGAGACAGAAAGTACTGCCTAGCTACAAAATACCCTAAGTTTAATCCTAATGTCTCCAGACTACAAATGCAAATCTGAAAGTGAATCTCACCAGAATCCAAAGTCCTAATTAGGAAACCGAAATCCGAAGAGCCAGGAGATGCTTAAGAATCCACAGAGAACCTTCAGTGCACATGAGGCTAAGACTGCCACAACTCATGCTGGAGGGAGTGTCCCACCAAAGTGTCAACAAGCAGAGTCTCCTCACCAAAGAACCAAGGAAGGAATCACTCCACTCACCACCAGTTGACGCAGGATCCAGAGAGTCTTCTCCTTCAGTCCAGGTCACCAAGGTAGAAAGAGTCCAAAGACAAACTCCAGAGGAGAAGAAGTTCAAAGGAGAAGACCCTTAGACAGGAAGTTCAGGACTTTTTATAGTCTTTTTTCCATGTTCCTTCCTGTCCCCTCCCCACTTTACAGGAACCAATAACAGCCTTTCAATTTGCCTAGCATTGCCCAGGGGCGGGGCAGTAGCCTCTGGAGTTGTCACCCACTCTAGCAAGTGATTTGTGAATTCTCATACTTAGTGACTGACTGGTAAGGTACTAAGTAGGGGTACTTAAGTTTTGATTGATTAACTAAAAGTTGCTGATTGATAGACAAAGAGAGTTTAATTGACTCTTCACAGGATCAAATATAAAGTTCTTTATCTGGCTTTTAAATCTTTTTGTAACCTGGCCCTCAGGGTCTGCTTATAAATCTTTAAAAACCAGCTTAAATAGTTTAACCCTCCCCCCCATTTTTTCTTGCTTTTTAAAAATACTAATTCATTTATTTTCTCTTATGTACTTAGTAACTACCAACAATTTAAAAAATTAACAAAACAAATACTGAAAAGGATTATGGGCAAAACCAAAAATTTCACATTGTTTACAATTTGTTTTAAAAATATCTAAATGATGTATGTATCTAATGTAAACATCCTTGGCTTTTGAGTTCCTTTTGGATTTGTTTTACTTGGATACTTTTTTCCTTTATGTGTGACTTTTTAAAAATGTAATCATAGAATGTATTATTCTTATTCTCTTCTCTTTTCATCTCTTCATATATTTCCCTTGTTTTCTTTATATTTCAATATTTGTCATTTCTAATAACATAATACATTCTAGGAAGTTGTTAACATTTGTTGATACTTCAGTGAAACTTTTCAGTGAGCTTTGTCTTTCAAAGATCTCTTACATAAACAAAGGCCATATTGCCCTTCAAAAAAAATTCATATATTATCTATTCAGCCATTTCTCCAATTCATTTAATTCATGCTATTTCCTGTTATTTTGTCATAACAAAGTTTCCATGATTATTTTCATACACATAGCTTTTGACCCCCTTAATAATCTCCTCAGGGCCTAACTCTTATAATGTAATCTCTAGGTTACTGAGCATGAACAACTTTATAGCCTTAATGTATATTTCCATTTTGTTTTCTAAAAAAAAAGTTTACAGCTGCTCTAGCAATATAATATTAAGCCTGTTTCTCCATGTTTCTATCAGCATTTAATTTGACCCCCTTAACTCATCTAGTTCTCAGTTAACAGACATTAACCATATTTTGCTAGTTTGGTCCTTAGGCAGCAGAGATAATCTGTTGCTAGGACCATACTCTTTCCAAAACAAATCTTTCCAGCTAGGCCATACCCAGTGGAACTTCTGTTCCAGGGCCATAACCCATCAGGGCTGCAGGATTACTTCCATATTCTGATGTGTTAAAAATAAATAAATAACTTTTGCAGAATGTTTATGTTCTCTAAGCCATTATTATCCCACCAAAAGCTATATTTGGATTATGTTTATTCTCAGGGTTAGATCTACTACTAACCTCATGCAGGTATATGGGAGTTCTTCAGATATCTATCATATTCAACTTATCTAAGGCTCTATTTATCTCCTTAACTTCTTTCTTGTTTTTGTTAGACCTATCTAGTTCTAAGAGGGGAAAATTAAAGCCCACTGCTATTATTATGTTGTTATCATTTCCTTTTATATCTCTTTTAGTTTTTCCTTTAAAAATCCTCTTGTTCTCCTTTCTCTTAACCCACCCTTCCTTCTCTTATTCCTTCAGTCACTCAAGGTGACTTCCATTCCATCTCTTATCCCATCCTCTTTCCCTCCTGTTTCTCTGTATATTAAGAAAAGTTTTACCTTTCTTATTATGTATATTATTGTCTCTTTATCCCAGGTCTTATGAGAGTTGGGTTCTAGTATGCCAGCCTTCTCTCTCCTCGTCCCCTTCTCTGTGTCAATTCCTTTATTCATTCCTCCTCCATATGAAATAGCCATTTCATCCTGCTTCTTCCTGGCCTATTCCACTACCATTTCAGCTTATTCCATTCCATTCCCTCAACCTAAAGTCTTCTATTCATATTCACCCTTTCAAAATACCCAGCTAATGATGTCATTTCCAGGGACCATAAATGACATTTTCCCATGCTAGAATCAAACAATTTGATCTTTTGGGTTGTTTATGATTAGTCTTTCATTACCTTCATTTGTGTCTTATAGATCAGATTTTCTGCTGATTTCTGGATTTTTCTCTATGAATAGTTGAAACTCCTTTAATTCATTAAGTATCCATTTTTTCCCTTTTATAATGATGCTCATCTTTTCTGAATGTCTTTCTTGGTTGTCAGTCTAGTTCTTTTGCTCTGTGAAATGCTGTGTTCCATGTACTACATTCTTTTAGTGTTGAGGCTGCCAAGTCTTATGTTATTCTAACTATAGTTCCACAGTATTTAATTTTTTTTCTTGTTGTTTGTATTATTCTCCTTCACCTTGAGACTATGGAACTTAACAATAATGTTCCTATGGATTTTCATCTTTACATCTGGTGATTAATGGATTTTTTCAATTTTTATTTTACCCTCTGTTTCTAAAATTTCTGGGCAGTTTTCCTTGATGATTTCTTGGAGTATGGTAACTAAACTCTTTTTCTGATCATAACTTTCTGGATGTCCAACTATTCTTATATTGTCTCTCCTTAATGTATTTTTAGATCAGTTTTTTGTGATAAGATATTTCATATTCTCTCCTATTATAACATTCTTTTGCTTTTGTTTTATCATTGTTGTTGTCTTAGGAAATCATTAGCTTCCCCTTGACCTATTCTAATTCTTAATATATCATTCATTTTGTTTGGTAAGGTTCTGGATTTCTTTTTCCATTTGTGTGATCTTTATTTCATAATTTTCTCAACTTTTTTGCATTCTCTTATTTTATTCCCTAATTTTTCCCCCACTTCTTTCATTGACATCTTTTAAAAATTCTTCCAAAATCTCTTTTTGAACTTGTGGCCATTTTTTTAATTTCTTTGCTTTTTTTGAAGTGCTCTTACTTCACTGTCCTCTGAGCTTGAGCCAAGAACTCCTCTGTCCCCATAATAGCTATCAATATTTGGGCTCTTTCGCCTTTGCTTGCTCTTTTTCATTTGATTATTTATTTTTTAATTATTGCACCCAGGCCAATAGACTTAATTATTGGCTTTTTTCTGGAGTCCCAGAGTTCCTATTGTAATGATGTATGTTATCTCAAGTTTCAGAATTTGTAGGTGTATTTGTTTTTTCCCATGTCCTATTTAGTTATTGCAGTTTTTTTTTAGGTCCAGAGTTGGATGTATTTTCAATCCCCTGCTCAAGCCATAGTTGGTGATTGACTTCAAATGCTCCAAACAGAGACCTCAGATAGTTCTGCTACTGCAATTGCAAACAGCCAATCTACCTTCCACTGAAACAACAACCAAGGACTCTACTCTCTTGCAAGTGACCATAGCTGACAGGCCTCAGTCCCTCAGCAAAGACACTCACCAGTGTGGGCTGCTTCCTTATTCCTCCTCTCCTACCTCTCTGGTTCCAAGAAGAGCAGGTATCCGCCCATGTTTCTCAGGCCTCCAAAGTCCCACATTTGTTAACAATGTGTCTTGAGTTTCTGACCTTAGGACCCAGTGTCCACAGACTCCAAGGTGTCTATTCCGTAAGTCCCTAACCATGGACCAGTCAGCTCTCTGTTTCTTGGTGAAGATGAGAGACCATTGGTGTGGAACACTGAAATACATAACATTAGACATTTTCAATGCGTTGGTTAGCTTTGCTGAACTTTTTTCTTCCCTTTTAAAAATTTTATTATAAAGGATTACTCTGGCAACCTAAGAAGGGGTGGAGGGAGGGATACAATAAGAAATGTAGAAGTTATCAAAATAAGATATAGCAGTAAAAATGGACTTTAATGCCTGCCCCTCCCCCAAATGCCTATAATTATTTTTAAGAACTAGGTCTCATGGTCACTGCATTTTCCTAGAGATTGCATTTTGGATTCTTCTTTTGATATGTAAGTTGACAAGTTGACATCTCCTGTGTGAACACAGTTTTCTTCTAGAAACAAAATCCCATTGCCCATTTTGCAACCTTGTGCTGGAGCTGACCAGAAAAAAAAATGTCTTTGGAGTATAAGGCATTCACTTGTAAGGAAGATGGTCTATTAAATTAAATACTCTTGTGCTCTTCTGCCTTCTCAAGAGGCCACACACTTTCCTGAAGACTACTCTGCAGCCAGCAGCATCTCCTGGCAGTTTATTATTAAAACTGAGCCCCATGTTGCTCACTGACACCTCCAAGGAGGCATCCATTGGAGAACTGCCGAGGAGGCAGATTCCTGGAATGTCCCCCGACCCTCCCTTTAATGAAGGTATATGATATTCAAACAGCATAGTCAACTTAGTTAAAACTTGGATTTTTGTGGGAGTTTTTGTATGTGCACTACAACAAAAAGAGAGCAAATTCTACAGTGAGAAGGCCTGTATTCAAATCCTACCTCTGGACTTGAAATCTCACTTTCCATGTGACCTTGAAGAAGTTGATTAATCTTATCTGTAAAAAGGATGAGATTATTCTAGATTATCTCTAAAGCTTTTTTTCAAGTCTAAATCCATGATCCTGGATGTCTGTTTCCTCCTCTAAGCATTAGCCCCATGATCCCTTGATTAAACTTTCCCTAACTTAAACAGGAGAAGATGAAAGCTCACCTAGGTGCTTTTCATGACTGTGAAACCCTGTTGCAATCTGTTACAGCAGGAAGAGAATCGGCAGAGTTAAAATGGCACAGGCTGCTAATTAACCAAGAAGAGGATTGTAGCTTTCAACACTTCACTTCCATTCAATTCTCAGTCACGTTTAAGGTCCTTTCTCAGGCAAGAGTCCTAGAAAAAGAGGAACATATTCACTTTGTGAGAAATTGTATCCACCATGTATGTCCCTGTATCCTGGTGTCCTCAGCTGATTGAGGCCATTAGAGACAGGACTCTGCCTGAGAAGGAGCATCTGAAGATTCCTTCATACTTTTGTCCATCTGAGCATGTGGGAGATTTTTGTGTGGATGTGATACATACAAATTTACCCACAAACTTACTATGAAGTAAATAATCCCTCACTGTCATGAGACCCCAAAGTAAAATAAAAATCATAATTAATATAGTATGCCTTAAGGTTACATATGTGTACATTATAATACATACACACAATATATTATACATATATACTATATATTATATAATATATTATTAGATTCAATTCAACAAATATTTACTCCATTCCCACTGTGTGTCCAACAGAGAGACAGCATATGACATAGTAGACAATTGGTCTCAGAATCAGGAAACCCTCTGTCCAAGCTCTGCCTCTGACACACACTGTTGGATCCTTTAACTTCTCAGTCTCTCCAGACCACTTCCCAAGACTAAGTTACAAAATAGGTACAGATGAGCGTTGGTAGAAGGACTTTCCATACAATGAATTCCATAGACCAGTGATGGGCAAACTATGGCCTGCAGGCCAGATGCAGCCCCCTGAAATGTTCTATCCAGCAGTGTAACATTATTCCTAATCTGACGAATACAATGAGTAGGATACAATACAATGAAAGTTCAAAAGAGTTGCCTTAGAAACAGACTGACAGATGAGCATTTCCTATCCTTTAGCCCCCTCTTTTAAAAGATTGTCCATCATTGCCATAGACCAATAAGATCACAGACCCAGACCTCATTTCATTGCCTTATCATTCAAAAAAAAATCTAGGCACTACTTATACAAATAGTTTCTACCCTCAAGGTTTGCATTGTTTATGTGAGGATTTAAGTAACCAGTAGAGATTAATGAAGCACCTACCATGATAGAAGAAGTGTAGCTAGTAAATAGAGTCAAGTTCAAGTCCTACTTCTGATAAATGCTGGCTCTGTAAGCCTTGGGCAAATCATTCAACCTCTCATCACTCCCAGGCAACTCTCTAAAACAATATGTTGTAAAGAAGGTACCAATGTGCATTGGTAAATGGAGTTTCCTCATATGAGAGTAGCCTTATTAATAGAATCACATTTCTAGACCCTCTCCTTATGGGCCAAGTGCTATGTTCTAGAGATACAAAGAAAGAAGAAAAAAAAAGGAAACATTTGCCCTGATGGAGTCTACATACTTTGAGAGGAAGCACAACATATATACATATGCTCATAAATATATATGTGTATATAATACAAGGCAGTTTAAGGATAGAGGGCATTATTACTTAGATGAATTTGAAAAGGCTTTGTGGAGCTGAGTCTAGAAGAAAGACTGGAATGTTAAGAAAAAAAGGGAAGAGGAAAGAAAAGTATTTCAAAAGTGGCAAACCACTAATATAAATACATTCACAAGAGATGAAGGGCCAAGTAGGAGAGATAGCAAAAAGGATTGTTTTGGCTCTAATACAGCATTTAGGAAGTCAGTAATATAAAATATTGCTACCGTTTAGTCATTTAGTCACATCTAACTCTTCATGAAACAACTGTCCATGTGTGAGGTTTTCTTGGCACAGATACTGAAGTAGGTTGCCATTTCCCTCTCCAGGTTTATTCTGGCAAGAGGTGAGACCTTCCCAGGGTCATATAGCTACTAAGTGTCTGAGGTCAGTTTTGAACTCTGGTCTTTCTGGTTTTTCCTGACTCTTCCTCTAGTGCTCTTATCCATGGCACCACAATGTATCATGAATTGGCTTATTGTTTTACTGATTGTCTAAACCAGTGATGGGCAAACTTTTTAAATAGGGGGCCAAAGGAAAGAAAATGCTCATCTGTCAGTCTGTTTCTAAGGCAACTCTTTCGAACTTTCATTGTATTGTATCCTACTCATTGTATTTGTCAGATTAGGAATAATGTTCCACCTGGATAGAACATTTCAGGGGGCCACCTCTGGCCCTCAGGCAGTAGTTTGCCCATCACTGGTCTAGACTTAAGAAAGCAACCTCAAAGAAAATATTAAAATGAGATTAAATTTAAAAATGTGTTACTACCAAGAGGTGCATTGTGGTAAAATGGCAGTTTAGGGTGTGAAGCTTTCTTATCTTCCTAAAACTTCCCACAAAAAAACAAAAACAACTCCACAAAGTCAACATTAAAAGTGGCAAAAACAGATAGGAATCCAGACTGAAGGTGAACACCCAAGAATAACTAGGGAGGAAGGTTTCTGACTTCCTTGGCCTCATTATCACTACTCTAGACCATTGGGAGCAGGAATAGAGCAAACAGAGAGAATCCAAAAAGCAGCTCCCGAGGTCTGGATTAGAAACCTCACCTTGTTTGATGAGTCATGGGAGTTCTATATACGGAAGAATACCACTGAAATATGAATTGAAAGTTGGAGGCCCTGGGAACACTTGTGCCTATTGTGGGATCAGCTGAGGAGACACTGACTGGTCCATGGTTAGGGACTTAAGGAATAGACACCTTGGAGTCTGTGGACACTGAGTCCTAAGGTCAGAAACTCAAGACACATTGCTAACAAATGTGGGACTTTGGAGGCCTGAGTAATCCTTTATAATAAAATTTTTAAAAGGGAAGAAAAAAGTTCAGCAAAGCTAACCAACGCATTGAAAATGTCTAATGTTATGTATTTCAGTGTTCCACACCATTGGTCTCTCATCTTCACCAAGAAACAGAGAGGGAGATTTTTCCCATACTCCTTTCGAGTCAAGCTTGGTCACCATCATTTCTTTACATTAAGTTTCCATTGCTTAGAGGTTATTATTCTTTCCATATCCATTATTGTAGCTCTTGCATGTGATATTTTCCTGGTTCTATTTACTCTGCTTTGCTTTGGTTCATATTTTCATCTACTTTATATATTTCTCCCAAAGATGTCTTTATGGTATTTGACCCTCTCAAACAGCTCTAGGAAGCAGGTAGCATAAATGTGATCATTATCTTCATTTTAATAATAGCTCAAATGTATCTTGAACAAGTCAAATATCCTCTCTGGGATTTAGTTTTCTAATTTGGAACGTTAAGGCACTAGACTAGGAGGCTCTAAGGCCCCTTCCTGCTTTCAGTTTATCATCTAAACCATTTATAGTTCTTTTATTGTTTATAATGTGTTTTACACATATTATCTCTTTGGAGCCTCACAACAAACTTTTCCCATTTTTCAGCTAAAGAAACTGAGCCTGAAAGAGGTTAAGGAATTTGCCCAAGTTAGTAAATGTTAGAAGTAGGATGTGAATTCAGAACTTCTCAACTTTAAGTTCAGTACTCTGTGCATTGTACCTCAAGGATCCATTTTATAGATAAGGTCATTGATGTTCAATGAGATTAATGGATTTGCCCAGTCAGATGCCCAATAAATGTCATAGGCAGAAGTCACCTCTTTTCTAAGGCCATGACCAACACTCTTTCCATAGAACCAATGCATCTTCATGTAGCACCTTTTATTCTAAAGCCACACCTGAAGTTGGTCTCAGTAAGTTCTCCACATGCCTAGGAGAATGATCATAGATTTAAGGTTAGAAGGATCTCAGAGATCATTTAGTCCTCTCATTTTACAGATTAGGAATCTGAGGCCAGAGGAGTTAAATGATTTGTGCAAAGTCACACAGGCAGGAACAGAGTAAGAATTTAAACCTACACCCTCTTATTCTAGTTCTTAATACAATATTTGGCTCCGAAAAAATGCTTATTGACTGACCAACTGATTCCAAAGCCAGTGTTCTTTCTATATTGGGCAAATAAAAAAATGAATATTTATTTGGCATCTACAATGTGCCAGGCACTCTGTTAAGCACTTTTAAAAAACAAATATTACCTCATTTTATCTTCACAAGTCTACGAAGGAGAAGCTATTATTTACCCAATTTACTGTTGAGAAAACTGAGATAAATACAGGTTATCTGACTTTCCCAAAGTCATACAACTAGTAAGCATCTGAATTCAGATTTAAACTCAGATCTTCCTGACTCCTGGCCTGGTGCTCTATCCACTGTACCAGTTACTGCTTCTGGTACCATATTGTTGTTTTCTCCTTCATTTTCTAAGAGGACAAATGGCATCATGAATGTTGTCCTGACTTGTACCTGAGTTGGATTTAAGTGGGACAGAATTGCCTAAAATCATTAGCTTTGCTCTCTTTTCCAGAGTTGTTGTAGTCTAGTGGCAAGATAAAAGTTGGGACAACATGATGGCCCAGAATACAGTGGACGATCTTGGTGTCTTCAAGCTCTAAGCACTCTGTGATGCCTGTTTTAGGCACTCGAACAAATTATTCTCATTCACCCATTTCACCAGGGAAATCTTCCCATACTTGGTTGGGGTGGATATCCCCCTAATTCTTCTATAGGTGTGAGGTTCATTAGGTACCCTCAATCTATCTGCTGAGAGTTTTACTGGGGTATAGCTTCTACTCATGCTACAGCTTTTTAGAACTAGAAGTGAGAAGTGGATGAACGGTGGATAACAAGATGGAAGAGCAGCCATGAAAAAGTCTCAACAAGCCCTCATGCCAGAAATGCTAGTCCTTCCTAAATGTTCCCCTTCATCCCTCTGGTACCAAACCTCTTCTCAAGAAAGAGGAAGAAGAGAACTGAAGAAATATTTTAAACTTGAAATAATAGGTCTTTTGATTAGCATGGAGCATAGGATCATAGATTTAGTGCTAGAAGAGACCTTAAAGGGCATTTAACCCTCATCTAACAGATAGAACTACCTCTAGTGGTGGGAAGGGAAGCAATGAAAAGGGAGTAAAGGGAAGGGGAGAAAGGAGTCCATTAAAAGAACTGTAGGCATTTTTCATAGGTAGAAAAGGAAGGGCATGATTTTTATTTGCAGTTAATTGAAAGGTTCTCACAAGGGGGAGAGATTAGACTTTTTCTGCTAATAGGTGTAGGAGCCCAAGCCCTAAGAGGTAAGACAATTTGCTTGAGGTCATATAGGCATTAGGTTTTAGATAAGGGACTGAAAGTCATGTCTGCTTCCTTAGTCCTCCTGTAACTTAGTAGAGAGTTTTCAGAAGTTGTTGGGGCCAAAAAAATAGGCATCCTTTCCTGGCCAGCCTGTCAAAGGTGAGTCCTCCAGGTATTCCTGAGCTGGTATTCAGGTGAAAGAGGCAGCTTTTCTTCAGGGCCCTACTTAGAGGGGTTCTGGATTGGTAGGATATGTAGGAACTTGTCATCCTCTGGCCCAGCCTTCAGGAATCCAGGCTAACCTGCCAGCTGTGATGGGCCATTTGGCAGATGGTATGTCAAGAAGCATGACCGACCCAAAGGGATTCCTCTTAAGGTAGAGACTCTAGAAAGCAAATTTGCTATTCAGTTGAGCTAAGTATATGATGAGACTGAGTGCCCTTTTGAGGACAGAATGCTAGCTTCTTTAGCAAAAGAGTCCATGTTTCTTTTTATATTCAGCTTCCTTTTTTATGCCCTGTGGTGGGACTCTAGCTCATTACTGACTAGTGAGGCTACATTACTTCCAGCCAATGTCCCTGAGGGTTAGGGGAAAGACTTGCTTGGTTTTTCTTGAGGTATGAGGAAATTCTGTAACCTTTACTCTTCTTAACTGGGGCCTTGGGAATAATGCCAAGCCCAAAGCTATCTCTATATTTAAGCCCCAAGGGTGTCTCTTTGCCTCCGATCATAGGAAGTACACAGAATACCCTAGAGGCCCATGGCAGGAGTCTGAGCTTCTTTGGATAGTCCAAAAGAAAGACAAGGTTCTTAGCTACAACATACCTATGCAACAAATGATCTTATGGTCTTGAGTTTTATACGTATGTGAAAGTACTTCTGTTGGGGACAATGAAAAGAGATAAAAGAGAAGGAAGAAGAAAATTGATTAAAAGAATTGGGAGATTTTCCATAGGCAGGAAAGAAGATGGAGGCAGAGGTTCATGGTCTTTAATTACAGGTATTTGAAAGCCATCATAAGGAAGAGAGGTGACATTTACCCTGCTTGGCCAAAGAAGATTGAACAATGAGATGGAAGCTGCAGAAAACCAAAGGAGGCTTGATGAGAGGAAAAATTTACAAACCTATCATCCAAAGATGGAGTAGGTTGTTTCCAGAGGTCACATTATCCTCATCACTGGAGTTCATTAAGAAAAAGTGTGGATACAGGGCAGTGAGGCAGCTCAGTGAATTGAGAGTCAGGCCTAGAGATGGGAGGAATCAGGTTTTAATTTGACCTCAGACATGTCCTAGCTAGTGACCATGGGCAAATCACTTAACCCCCATTGCCTAGCTCTTACTGCTGTTCTGCCTTGGAACCAATATAAAACATTGATTCTAAGATGGGAGGTAAGGGTTTAAAAAAACTGAATGGATATTTTAACATCCCTTATATATAGTAAAGGAAATGCCCATCCAGGTATGGATTTAGTCTCTTAAAAGGAGACAGGGAAGAAGCATTTATTAAATGCCAACCAAATACCCAACACTGTGCAAAATTCATAACAAATATTTCGCTTTAAACTCACTACTACCCTAGGAAATTGAGGTGAATAGAAGGTAGAGGAGTTACCCAGGGATTCCCAGCAAGAGTCTAAAGTAAAATTTGAACCTGATCCTTCTTGAATCTGGACCCAGTACTCTGTCCATGGCACCACCTAACTACCATAACCCTCTAAGATACTCTGATTCTAATGGTTTATTTAGTAGCCCAGTAACTGAAACTGAAGATGATCAACCTGTAAATCATGGTTCCTGACTCTGTCTGCCTTTGCACTTAACAGTGCATCTTCAACTTGAAACCCCCTCTTTTGGAGACCCCATTGGTTTTCCCAAAATTAATTTAAGCTTTGGCAGTGTCTGTTTCATTTTTGTCTTCCTTATCACCTATAGCAAAGGACCTGGCACCCAGTAGATGTTTTTTTCAGCCTTTACCTTCTCTCTTAGAATTAATATTGGTTCCAAGGTAGAGGAGCTAGGCAATGGAGGTTAAGTGACTTGCCCAGGGTCACATAGCTGGGAAGTGTCTGAGCCAGATTTGAAGCCAGTACCTCCTGTCTCCAAGCCTGGCTTTCAATCCATTGAATCACCTAGCTTCTTCCCTTTACCCTAGACAGTAGATGTCTTTTATAATTTTATTTAATTTTTCTACCACCCCTGAGCATATGTAATCACAGCTAAGAACTCAAACACTTAGAGGAAATTGAATCGAATGAGATGTGGATGTGGATGTGGATGTGGATGTGGATGTGGATGTGGATGTGGATGTGTGTCAGTGAAGAAGATTGAAGACAGAAGTCTTTGGAATCAGTGAAATTGAAGAACTGGCGGACCAGGGTGTTCTAGGAGGTCAGGGTGAACTTTTAGGCATTGACCTCATTGGGAAGAGAGGAAAGAGAATGTCCTAGAGGTGCATTGGTGATAGCAAAAAAAGATTTGAACAGGATGGAGTCAAGAAATAAGTCAGTTAAAATGCATTATCAAATGCTTACTATATATCAGATACTGTGCAAAGTACAGAAAATACAAAGTTACACAAAACTAGTCTTTGCTTTCGAGGGGCTTCTAATGGGAACTACAAGGGAACAAATATTTATTTGGCACCTACTATGTGCCACGCACTGTGCTAAGTGCTTTACAGATATAATTTTATTACCCGTAAGATAGATGTTGCTATTCTCTTCATTTTATAGTTGAGGAAACTGAGGCAAAGAAGTTAAATGACTTGCTCAGGTTAACAGTTGATTTGAACTCAGATCTTCCTGACCCTAGATCTAGTGCTCTTCATTGCTTGATTGAACTGCTTTTAAAGGAGGAATCAACATGTAAATTAATGGTTACTTACAAGATATAACAGAGTGGATGAAAGGTAATCTCAAAGGGGAAAGGACTAGCAGCTGGAGAAAATAGGATCAAATCTTGAAGAAAGCAGGGAAATTCAGAGGGTGAATTGGGAGCATTCCAGGCATGAAGGATAGATAGTACAAAAGCATGAAGCCTGACAAAGGAATAATGTCTTTGAGGGCCAATGAGAGGGCCAATGTAGCTGGACTAAAGAATATGTTGGGTGGAGCAAAGAAAAAGAAGGTGAGAATATATTACTGAGAATAGCTATTATTCACAGTTGATCATTGTATATATAATATTGCTCCAGTGTACAATGTTCTCCTGGTTCTGCTCAATTCATATTGTATCAGTTTATACATCTTACCAAGTATTTATGAAACCATCCTGCTCATAATTTCTTAACAAAATAATATTTAATCATAATTATTTACCATGACTTATTCAGCCTTTCCCATATTGAGGGACATCCCCTCAATTTCCAATTCTTTACTAAGACAAAAAGAGCTGCTATAAATATTTTCGTACATATAGGTCATTTTCCTTTTTATTTTATCTCCTTTGGATACAGACCTAGTAGTGGTATTGCTGGGTCAAAAGGTATGTACTTTATAGTCCTTTGGGTATAACTCCAAATTACTCCCCAGAATTGTTGAATCAGTTCACAATTGCACCTACAGTGTATTAGTGCCCCAATTTTCCACACCCCTTATAACATTTCCTTTTCTGTCATAGTAGTCAATCTGATATGTATGAGGTGGTACCTAAATTATTTTAATTTGCATTTCTCTATCAATAGTTATTTGGAAGATTTTTATATGACTATAAATAGCTTCAATTTTTTATCTGAAAACTTCCTGTTCATATTTTTGACCATTTATTAATTGGGGAGTGCTTTTGTTCTTATGAATTTGATTTGGATCTTTATATATATATTTGAAAAATAAGGCCTTTATCAGAGACACTTGCTATACAAAATTTTCCTAAGCTTTCTGCTTATTTTCTAATCTTGGTTGCACTGGTTTTCCCCTATACAAAATTTTTAAATTTAATATAGTCAATATTTTTTCTTTTAGATCTTGTAATGTTATTTATCCTTTACTTAGCCATCATTTCTTCCTTTACTGATAGATCTGACAGGGAAACTATTCCATGTTTCCCTAATGTTGTTATACTATCCCTCATTATGTCTAAATCATTGACCCATTTGACCATATCTTGGTATATTATATTGGCCTATATCTAGTTTCTTATGTACTACTTCCCATTTTCCTCAACAGTTTTTGTCAAATAGTGAGTTCTTGTTCCAAAAACTCGGATCATTGGGTTTATCAAACACTAGATTACTATGGTCATTAACTACTATGGATATTTGTAACATTTAAGAACGTCATCACTATTAGGGCAGTTAGAAAAAGTATGCATAAACAGAGGATGTAAGAGTAAGTTGAATATAATGGGATAATTTTTTAAATTAAGGATTACACTGGGAGAAGAGAGAAGGATATATAGAATAAGATAAATTATCTCACATGAAGAGCATGAAACAGTAAATGCTGTGAAGAGGAAGATGGGATGAATAGGCAATACTTGAACCTTACACCCATCAGAAATGGCTCAAATAGGGAATAATATACACACTCAGGTATGGAAATCTATTTTACTGTACAGGAGAGTAGGGGGATAAGGGAAAGCAAATTGGGGGAGGTGGAGGTCAGAAGCAAAACATCTTTGAGGAAAGAAAGCAGGAAAGGAAAGAGAGAGAAGGATAAATATGAAAAATGGAGGATAGATAGAAAAATACAGTAATCATAAGTATAAATGTGAGTGGAATGAACTCACTGTAAAAGAGAAGCAGATAACAGTGATTAAAAAACAAAATTCCGCCATATATTATTTGCAGGATATACATTTGAAGCAGGGAGACAAGTCTATTATGCTTTAGAAGAAAAAAAACAGGAGTAAAAATCATAATCTCTGAAAAAGCAAATAAAATCACTTTACTTCTAAAAGATAAGGATAGAATGTTTTGATGAAAGGTACCATGTACAATGAAGTAATAATAATAATAAGCATATCTGCATCACATGGTATAATATCCAAAATTTTAGAGAATTTAAATGAGTTCTAGGAACAAGTTGACAGTAAAACTATACTAGTGGGGGACCTCAATTTTCTTCTCCTAGAATTAGATAATCTAACCAAAAAATAAAAGTTAAGGAGAGGAACAGAACTTCAGAAAAGTTAGATATGTTATATCTCTGGAGAAATTAAATGGGAGTAGAAAGGAATATACCTTTTTCTCAGTATTATATGACACCTACAGAAAAATTGACCATATATTAGGCGTAAAAGTTTCACAATAAAATGCAGAAAAGCAGAATATTGAATATACCCTTTTCAGACCATAATAGAATAAAAAAATTACATTCATAAAGGGTCATGGAACCATAGATTAAAATTAATTGGAAAGTAAATAACCTAAATCTAAAGAATGAGTGGTTCAAAGAACAAATCATAGAAACAATCAATAATTTCATTAAAAAGCATGTCATTAACAAGACAACACATCAAAATTGATGGGATGCAGCCAAAGCAGCACTTAGGGGAAAATTTATATCTCTAAACCCTTACATCTTTAAGATACAGAAAGAGCAGATTAATGAATTGGAAATATAACTAAAATAACTAGAAAAAGAACAAATTAAAAATGCCCAATTAAATCTCCACTTGGAAATCCTGAAAATCAAAGGTTAATAAAAATGAATAATAATTATTAATAAAATAATAAAATTGAAAGTAAGAAAACCATTGAACTAATAATTAAGACTCTTTTTTCACCCTGGAAATGGAACCTAATCTTTTCTGATCTGTCCGGTTAGTTGTTCTGACCTCATACTCTTAGGCTAAGAACTTTCAAAGCTACTGTTGCCATTGTTGCAGTCACCTCCAAGGCCTGCTGCTGGTGTTGTTGGGGCACTGTCTACATTGTACTCTGGGCTGAATTACTATAGTGGCTTGATAGATCTTTCTTGACAACTTCCTAAATTGTCTTGGGATTTAAGAATGTCTCACTTTCACCTTTTGTTGCCTCTGCTACTTTAGAGTTCAATTTGAGGTCTTATTTTAGAGTTATTTGGAGGAGAACATTGAGAAAATTCAGATGAGTTCTTGTTCCTATTCTGCCAACTTCCACACATTTATATATGTGTCCCTTTTATTAAAAAATACATTAAAACATTAAAATCAGGGATGAGCTACATTTTAATATGTTTTTCTTTTCTTTTTCTTTTTTTTAACACATATGAGAGTGGGATTGACACCTCTCATCCAGGGCTTTAAATGAAAGATTGTCAGAGTTGATCCTGAAGGTAATAAAACACCACTGGTGTTTATTAAGTGGAATGGTAGCATGGTCAGATGTATTTAGGAAATAATTATTAATTGATTGTGGCAATGGAATGGTCCTAAAACTTGAGTGAGGGTGGATATTTAGAAATTGGGGATGGAGAAGATTAGTTTTGCACTGAGTGCTGGATAGAGGGAAGACAGGAAGAATATTTCCCCCCTCCTTTGGGAGGAATAGATGTCAGCATCTTAAGCAGAGCTCTAGAAATTCCGTTCCAATTCTTACTCTTAACTAATGTGGGCAACTTTATTGTCACTGTTCGCTGCAGTCATGTACCTACCAAAGTCTGACATAATATTTTTAGTCCCTTCTTAATGCACAGAGCATTCCACATTTTATCTAGAGGAAGAAGGGCTTACTCACATCTTGAAATACCCTATGTGGGAATATTCTCTCTCTTCCTCTTGACCTTCTAGCTTTCTTGGTCTCCTTTAAGTCTCAGCTCAAATCCCACCTTCTAAAAGACACCTTCCTCCTCTACCACTATTATCTTCCTTCTAGATAAACTTTTTATGTAGTATATATCATATGTGCATGTAAATATATATTGTTCATACAACTAATTTTTGAGAATGGAGAAGGTGTTTTTGTCTTTCCCTGTATGCCCAGCACTTGACACAGTGTCTGACATTTAATAAATATTTAATACCTACTTGTTGATTGACTGACTATCACTTGCCACAAAGAAGGCAGATTGACCAGTCATAGCAGACAGGGCCATCCATAAACCTGTTCCACTTCAGAACCCAGTGTTATAACCATTTGAAACATTGACTTGACTAATGCCAAGGATTCTAAAGTTAGATAAAAATTCCTCTGGATTAGATTTTGGTGGTGGTTGTTGTTTTTAATTATTATTGAACATTTTCTCCAGGAATGTTGAATTGTGAAATTCAGCTTCCGTCTGCCTGACACAGCTCATTGCTTCTCTAATTATAAATAAATGGTTTCCACCCCTGGACCTCTCGGGCATAGCTCTGATAGATTAGTCAGCAGACTCAGTCATGCCTGACTTCCATTTCATTCTCCTGGAGAGGCCAGCAGACTTAACACTTCTAGGTATAGCAGTAGTCTTCATGGGTGCCAACCAACTCATTTCCCCATTTCATAGGATTACACATTTAAAGTTTTAAGGTGCCTGAGAGATCATGTAGTTCTACACTTCCATTTTATGATAGAGAAATTGAAACTTATTTTCAAGGTTAAATAAATTGCCCAAAATTATGAAGATAGTAAAATGGAAAAGTGGAATTCGAACTGAGCTCTTCTGACAAAATCTAACCTTCTCTCCATTACTCCATGCTGCTTTCTTTTTTCTCTTCTCCTTATCCTATGACCTTTATAAACTTGAAGCTTAGAATGAACTTTCCCTATAAATATCCTAGAGACAAAGCCAATATGGGGCCATCTCACTTACTGGCAGATGCTGGCTAACTTCCAACATCTGCACAGAGACCTGCGGTAAATTTTGGAGAACATGTTAGCTTGAGGTTGATGGGGTCCCCTCAGCTTTACTAGACTTTCCCTTGTGGCACATTTGTGACAGCTTTGCTTGGAATGTTTCTCATGAGGCTGGAGGGGAAATTATGCTTTAGAGAAATCTTTTTGGCCTTTTTTGAGATCTTTGAGCATTGAGAAAGGAAGGTTTGAAAGCATTTTAAAAACTCAAGGAACGTAAGTCAACCTGCAATACAGGGACAAAGGTTGGACAGAAAACCGCTGAAGGAGATAAAGTTCTTCGTGTTATTTTTTTCACCTATTTTTTTCTTAGAGATAAACATGACCAGAAGTATTTTACAAAATAGGAAAGCAAGGTCATATGTCACACTTCTGAAAGTTCAGAGTAGCAAAGAGATTACAAGTGCATAAAGGTTGTATGCTATACATCAATTGCTAAATGTTCACATGTGTCTTTAGCATGGTCTCTCCTACACTCTTTCATCAACTTAGTCATTGAACATCTCCTCTTTACAAAGCAGCTCAGGAATTCCTCCAGGATAAAGCACCAAAGCCCCAGGGCTTGGTTTCCAGGTAAACATATCCATCTGGATCCGAGAACGTTCTATTCAATTTAATTCAGCGTAGTAATTACTTATTTTTTTTTAACTCTTACCTTCCATCTTGGAGTCAATATTGTGTATTGACTCCAAGGCAGAAAAATGGTAAGGGTAGGAAAAGGGGTCAAGTGACTTGCTCAGGGTCACATAGCTGGGAAGTGTCTAAGGCCAGATTTGAACCTAGGACCTTCCGTCTCTAGCCCTGGCTCTCAATCCACTGAGCTACCCACCT
The DNA here is from genome assembly GCF_016433145.1 of Gracilinanus agilis. Lineage (NCBI taxonomy): Eukaryota > Metazoa > Chordata > Mammalia > Didelphimorphia > Didelphidae > Gracilinanus > Gracilinanus agilis. Next base: position 340,951,465 of record NC_058131.1, on the reverse strand, counting down.
GCCCCCAGAAATTACTTATTAAATCTCTACTAAAATTATATTTGAGAAATGAAATCTTTGTCAGAGAAATTTGTTCCAAAGACTTTCCCTCCTGTTTCTTGATTTTCTCCTAATTTTAGCTGCATTGGTTTCATATGTGTAAAAAATAGTTTTATTTAATGTCATCAAAAATTATCCATTTTATCTCCCTTAAATCTTTCTATCTTTTTATATTTCCTTTTTTATTTAACTTTATAGCCTTAATATTAATATTAATTCTAAGAGAGAATAATGATAAAGTCTAAGCAATCAGTGTTTTGTGACTTACTCAGGGTCACACAGCTAGGAAGAACACTTACTCTTAATATGTCTTCCAAACACAGAGTGAAAGAGACAGAAAAGATAAGTAAACCAAGAGCACTGATGAGAACAGACACCACTGTGATGCTACTATTTTGCAATATTGAGAAGGAGTTGGGGAAAGTTGCTTAGGCTAGTCAAAACACACATCAGCTATCAGTTCCTTTAAATCGAATTAAGTTTCTCATCAGTTCGCTAATCAATTCTCTTGGTCTATGAAAGTTAAGCTAATTATGAACCCAACTATCTTCAATACCATAAAGGTATACCAAGAGAAACTTTATCAAGTCATAGAAATTAGAGAACTCAAGCTGGCTCAGTGGATAGAGTACTGGATCGATCATCAGTCAGAAAACTTGAGCTTCAGACACTTATTATCTCTGCAACCTCAGGTAAGTCACTTAATATGTCGTCATCAATTTTTTAACTGTAAAATGAAAATAATAATAGCACCAGTCTCCTAAAGTTGTTGCTACGATATAATGAGATAATATTTGTAAATCACTATGTAAATACTAGATGTTATCAACAATGCAAAGATTCAGGACAACTCCAAGATTCTCCAGATGATAAAGGCTATCTACTGTCACAGAAGGAACTGACAGAATCTGAATGCAAATTGAAGCATTCCATTCTTCACTTTATTTCTGCCATGAATTTTTCTCCAGATTGAGCAATATGTATCTTGGTTCACTCCATGATGAACATGGAAATATGTATTGTATAATTACACATATATAACTGATATATTTCTTGCTGTCTTGGGGAGGGGGAAGGATGAGAGAGATAGAGACAGCATGGATTACGAAATGTCAGACAATGATTATTAAAATTACATCAATATAATTTAATATGTGTATATTTTAAAGACTCAGGGCACTATAGAAAGAACACTGACTTGATAGTCTAAGGCCTGGGGTTCAAATCCTGCAAGCAAGTTATCTACTTTGGACAAGTCATCCAACTTCTAATTTCCTTGTCAGTAAAACAACAGGGTTGAATTAGATGTAAATAACCATCCAACTCTAAATCATCCTGTGACTTTAGAAAATTCTATAGTCTTCAATTTTACTTTGGAGAAATTAACTTCCAGAAAGGATGAATGATTTGTCCAAGGTCACATAGTAAATTGGGGGAAAAAGTCATGACTGAATCCCATGATTTCTAAATCATTGACTATTCAGTTATGCTATGCTATTTCACTTAATCAACTGGCACAATATATTTATGCCTACTTAATGTAATTTGTTATTTAATCCTTATTTTAGAAAACAGGGGATCAAATCAGGTACCCATAAAGATTCTAATCTCATGATAAATTTGATGCAAAGCCAATCCACTTCTATGGTCAACATTTAATTATCACCATCTTTTTTTTTAATATTTATTTTTTGGAAAAGTTAACATGGTTACATGATTCATGCTCTTACTTTCCCCTTCAGCCCAAATCTCCCCTGCCCCCATAGCTGGTGAACATTTCCACTGGTTTTAACATGTGTCACTGATCAAGATCCATTTCCAAATTGTTGATAGTTGCATTGGTGTGGTAGTTTCCAGACTACATTCCCAATCATGTCCGCCTCAAACCATATGTTCAAGCAGTTGTTTTTCTTCTGTGTTTCCACTCCCGCAGTTCTTCCTCTGAATGTGGGTAGCATTCTTTTCCATAAATCCCTCAGAATTGTCCTGGGTCATTGCATTGTTGCTAATACAGAAGTCCATTACATTTTATTTTGCCACAGCGTATCAGCCTCTGTGTACAATGTTCTTCTGGCTCTGCTCCTTTGCTCTGCATCAATTCCTGGAGGTCTTTCCAGTTAACTTGGAATTCCTCCAGTTTATTATTCCTTTGAGCACAATAATATTCCATCACCAGCATATACCACAATTTGTTCAGCCATTCCCCAATTGGAGAGCATCCCCACATTTTCCAGTTTTTTGCCACTACAAAAAGCGCAGCTATAAATATTATCATACAAGTCTGTTTATCTATGATCTCTTTGGGGTACAAACCCAACAGTGGTATGACTGGATCAAAGGGCAGGCATTCTTTTATAGCTCTTTGAGCATAGTTCTAAATTGCCATCCAGAATGGTTGGATCAGTTCACAACTCCACCAGCAATGCATTAATGTCCCAATTTGGCCACATTTCCTCCAACATTCATTACTCTCTTCTTCTGTCATTTTAGCCAATCTGCTAGGTGTGAGGTGATACCTCAGAGTTGTTTTGATTTGCATTTCTCTAATTATTAGAGATTTCTCATGTGCCTATTGATATTTTGATTTCTTTATCTGAAAATTGCCTATTCATGTCCCTTGCCCATTTATCAATTGGGGAATGGCTTGATTTTTTTTATACAATTCATTTAACTCCTTGTATATTTGAGTAATTAGACCCCTGTCAGAGTTTTTTGTTATAAAGAATTTTTCCCGATTTGTTGTTTCCCTTTTGATTTTGGCTGCATTGTTTTTGTTTGAACAAAAGCTTTTTAGTTTGATATAATCAAAATCATTTATTTTACATTTTGTAATTTTCTCTAAGTCTTGCTTGGCTTTAAAATTTTTTCTTTCCCAGAGATCTGACAAGTATACTATTCTGTGTTCACTTAACTTATCTATAGTTTCCTTCTTTATATTCAAGTCATTCACCCATTCTGAATTTATCTTGGTGTAGGGTGTGAGATGTTGATTTAAGCCTAATCTCTCCCATATTGTTTTCCAATTTTCCCATCAATTTTTGTCAAATAGTGGATTTTTGTCCCAAAAGTTAGGCTTTTTGGGTATATCATACACTGTCTTGCTGAGATCACTTACCCCAAGTCTATTCCACTGATCCTCCCTTCTGTTTCTTAGCCAGTACCATACCGTTTTGGTGACCTCTACTTTATAGTATAGTTTAATATCTGGTACTGCTAGGCCACCTTCCTTCACATTTTTTTCATTATTTTCCTTGATATTCTTAATCTCTTTTTATTCCAAATGAACTTTGTTATAATTTTTTCTAATTCAGTAAAAAGGTTTTTTGGTAGTTTGATAGGTATGGCACTAAACAGGTAAATTAATTTGGGTAGAATGGTCATTTTTATTATGTTAGCTTGTCCTACCCATGAGCAATCAATGTTTTTCCAATTGTTTAGATCTAGTTTTAATTGTTTGGAAAGTGCTTTGTAGATGTTTTCGGGTAATTCCTGTGTTTGTTTTAGTAGATAGATTCCTAAGTATTTTATATTGTCTAGGATTTATGTGCATTTATTTTGTATCCTGCAACTTTGCTAAAGTTGATTATTTCTACAATCTTCTTAGTTGATTCTCTAGAATTTTTTAAGTAGACCATAATATCATCTGCAAAGAGTGATAGCTTAGTCTCCTCATTGCCTATTTTAATACCTTCAATTTCTTTTTCTTCTCTAATTGCTACTGCTAGTGTTTCTAGTACAATGTTAAATAATAGAGGTGATAATGAGCATCCTTGTTTCACTCCTGATCTTATTGGGAAGGCTTCTAATTTATCCCCATTGCATATGATGGTTGTTGATGGTTTTAGGTATATACTGTTTATTATTTTTAGGAAAGGTCCTTCTATTTCTATACTTTTCAGTGTTTTCAATAGGAATGGGTGCTGTATTTTGTCAAAGTCCTTTTCAGTATCTATTGATATAATCATGTGATTTATGTTTGTTAGATTGTTGATATGGTCAATTATGTGGATGGTTTTCCTAATGCTGAACCATCCTTGCATTCCTGGTATAAATCATACCTGATCATGATGGATAACCCTCTTGATCACTTGCTGGAGTCTCTTTGCTAGTATTCTATTTAAGATTTTTGCATCTATGTTGTAAAAGTGAAAATTGGGGAAAGCCATCTAGAAGTGTATATATTTCTATGGACATGGGAAATGTATCAAAACTACATTTCCCGTGATCCAGCTGTTTCCATTTCCTGGTCTTTGGGGCATGGGGAGGTCTACATCAACGCAGAGAGGGTTTTAAATCTCCTGGGTTAGGAGGGAGAGCTCTCTTTTGCCAGTAGGGTCTTGGCAAGCATATTTGGGAGGTAGAGACAGGAAACAAAATGGAGGCGGCAGTTTTGAATGCTTACAAGCGCGTGGTCTGATAACTTTATCTATAAACATGGCTATAATTAAAATACTAATTTATATTATTATATCAGCCTTTATCATTTTTCATATTTACAATGTTCATTAGGGAGATTGGTCTGTAGTTTTCTTTCTCTGTTTTTGATCTCCCTGGCTTTAGAATCAGTACCATGTGACTTCTGGTTAAGATGGCGGCAGAGTAAGGAGCAGCTGCTCGATCTCTCCTGACCGAACCACACAGGACCCCTCAAGGGGAAATAAAAACGAGTCCAGAAGAACGAAGGAACCCCACAACAGGGTGTAGCATTGAAGGTACGCAGAATCGGGGCATTTCCACACTTTAAAGGGGTGAAACAGTTCACACTAAAACACGAGAGGAAGAAGCCCCTCCCCCACCCCCCACACCGCACAAGCGGGTAAACAGGACTGGGGCAACCAGATAATTACTGGCAGCCCCTGAGCCTGTACCTGTGCGCTGCAAGACGAGGGACCCCAGGTGGCTGGGACTTTCCCTGAGCGCCCACATGGGTGAAGGCACCGCCTCCGGCCAGGACAAAGGCCCCTAAAACTCAGCCTTTCCCAAGCTCTGAAGGCATCGCCTCAGGGGCGAATAAAGATCTCCAGCCCACAGACTTTCACTACCTTCTTCGGGGGTGAAAGCAGGGCCCTAAGAGCATCAGCGCAGGCAAAGGCAGTGCCCTAGGCTTGAATAACGATCTCCAGCCCAGGCTTGGACCTCCAGTGAGGACCCAGTGCAGACCTGAGCGTGGCTGTGGAAGCAGCCCCAAAGACTGCTGAAGGAACCTCGGGCAGAGGGGCAGACCGGGAACTACCAGGAGGCCTGACCCCGAGGACAAGGAGACCGGAGCCCCCCCATCCCCCAAGCTTGCAAGGCCCAGGCAGACCCGGAGTGCAAAGACAAAGCAGAAAAGGGGCGGGGCTAACAATGGCCAGCAATAAGGAAGTCCAGAAGAAAAAGACCATCAAGAGAAATTCTGGAACACTCGACAACTTCTACACAGAGAAAATCCAGACAACAGAGGAGGGAAAACAAAAATCCAAACCTCCCCAAAAAAATGAAAGCTGGTCACAAGTTATGGAAGAGTTTAAAAATGAAATGCTGAGGAAGATGGAAGAAATCTGGCAAGAAAATAACAGTTTAAAAGGCAGAATTTCGCAATTGGAAAGTGAGATAAGACAACTGAAGACCAAAAATGACCAGATTGAAAAGGAAAACCAAAACATTAGAGCCGAAAACCAGTCCTTAAAGGCTAGAATCGAACATTTAGAAACCAATGATCTCTCAAGACAACAAGAACAAATAAAACAAAGTCAAAAGACTGATAAAATAGAAGGAAACATGAAATATCTCAATGAGAGAGTGACAGACCAAGAAAACCGGTCTAGAAGAGATAACTTGAGAATCATTGGTATTCCAGAAAAGGCAGAAATTAATAAAAACATGGACTCCATACTCAAAGAAATTATTCAGCAAAATTGCCCTGAAGTTCTACAACAAGAGGGCAATATAGACATTGAAAGGATCCATAGAACACCCTCTAAACTGGACCCAGAAAAGTCAACACCCAGAAATATAATAGCGAAATTGAAGAGCTTTCGAGTCAAAGAAAAAATCTTACAAGAAGCCAGAAAGAGACAATTCAAATATCAAGGAGCACCAATAAGGATCACACAGGATCTGGCAGCCTCAACACTAAAAGAACGCAAGGCTTGGAATACAATATTCAGAAAGGCAAGAGAGCTGGGCCTTCTGCCACGAATCAACTACCCAGCAAAACTAACCATATACTTTCAGGGGAAAGTATGGGCATTCAACAAAATTGAAGAATTCCAAGTTTTTGCACAAAAGAGACCGGGACTAATTGGAAAGTCTGACACTCAACCACAGATATCAAGAGAAAGATGAAAAGGTAAATAAGAAACAGAGGGAAAAGAAAGAAAACTCATAGTCTTTTAAGCTTGACTCTTTAAGGGCATAAATAAGATCTAATTATCTGTATTACTAGGTGGAGAAATGCTATGTATAATTCTCTGTAGTGAACTCTATACACTATTATAATATTCACTATTATAGCAACCAGAAGAATAATTCATAGGGAGAGGACAGGATACTAAATGGTCTAAGATGACATGAGGGGTGGGAAAGAGGGGAGGAATAGTAGGGGACACCAAGAAAAATCCAAGTAAATAAGAAAAATAAGATATTCTATTATACACAAAGAGGGCATGGGAAGGGGAGGGGATAAATACTACCATAAGAAGGAGAGGAAGAGAGCATTAAGAGGTAATAATCAAACCTTACTCTCAGTATAATCAACCCAGAGAAGGAAGAGTAGCTTTCTTATCCATCTGGATAAAAAACTCCATCTAACCCTACTGAGAAAGTCAGAAGGGATAAACCAAAGGGAGCAGGGGAGTGGGGAGGCCAAAAAGGGAGGGAAGAAGAAGGGGGAGGGAATTCATTCGGTCTTTAAAAAAAACAAAAAGAAGGGAACAACAAGGGAGGGGACAGAAAGGGAAGTCAATCAAGGGAGGGGATAAGGGATACTGGCTGAAAGCAAACCACTGGTGTAAAAGAAAATAGTGCAATAAGAAGGAGTGGGTCTAGGGGAGGATACAAAAAATGTCAGTGAATACACAACTAACAATTGTAACTCTGAATGTGAACGGGATGAACTCACTCATAAAACGGAAGCAAATACCAGAGTGGTTCAGAAACCAAAATCCTACCATAGGTTGTCTACAAGAAACACATATGAGCCGGGTAGACACACACAAGTTCAAGGTTAAGGGTATGAGCAAAATCTTTTGGGCATCAAATGAGAAAAAGAAGGCAGGAGTGGCTATCATGATCTCTGACAAAGCCAAAGTAAAAATAGATATGATTAAAAAAGACAGGGAAGGTCATTACATCCTGATTAAAGGCAGTATAAACAATGAGGAAATAACACTGCTCAATATATATGCACCAAGTGGTATAGCATCCAAATTCATAAAGGGGAAACTGGCAGAGCTCAAGAAGGAAATAGATAGTAAAACCATAATAGTGGGAGATCTAAATATTCCTCTTTCAGATCTAGATAAATCAAACCAAAAAATAAATAAGAAAGAGGTAAGAGAGATGAATGAAGTCCTAGAAAAATTAGATCTAATTGATATGTGGAGAAAAATAAATAGGGACAAAAAGGAATACACCTTCTTTTCAGCTGCACATGGTACATTTACAAAGATTGACCATGTAATAGGGCATAGAATCATGGCAAACAAATGCAAAAGAGCAGATATAATAAATGTAACATTCTCAGATCATAATGTGATAAAAATAATAATCAGTAAGGGCACCTGGACAGGCAAGTCAAAAACCAATTGGAAATTAAACAATATGATTCTTCAAAACCAAATTGTCAAAGAAGAAACCATAGAAACAATCAACAATTTCATTGAAGAGAATGACAATGATGAGACATCCTACCAAACTCTGTGGGATGCAGGCAAGGCAGTACTCAGGGGGAAATTTATATCCTTGAGTGCATATATTAACAAATTAAGGAGGGCAGAGATTAACGAATTGGGCATGCAACTCAAAAAATTAGAAAGCGAACAAATAAAAAACCCCCAGATGAAAACTAAATTAGAAATACTAAAAATTAAGGGAGAAATTAATAAAATCGAAAGTAAAAGAACTATTGAATTAATAAATAAGACTAGAAGCTGGTATTTTGAAAAAACAGATAAAATAGACAAAGTACTAGTCAATCTAATAAGAAAAAGGAAAGAAGAAAACCAAATTGACAGTATAAGAGATGAAAAGGGAGACCTCACCTCTAATGAAGGGGAAATTAAGGCAATCATTAAGAACTATTTCGCCCAATTATATGGCAACAAATATAACAATTTAGGAGATATGGATGAATATTTACAAAAATATAAACTGCCTAGATTAACAGCAGAAGAAATAGAATACCTAAATAATCCCATATCAGAAATAGAAATTGAACAAGCCATTAAAGAACTCCCTAAGAAAAAATCGCCAGGGCCTGATGGATTCACAAATGAATTCTATCAGACATTCAAAGAGCAACTAATCCCAATACTATACAAATGATTTGATATGATAAGCAAAGAAGGAGTCCTACCAAATTCCTTTTATGACACAAATATGGTACTGATTCCAAAGCCAGGTAGACCAAAAACAGAGAAAGAAAACTATAGACCAATCTCCCTAATGAACATAGATGCAAAAATCTTAAATAGAATATTAGCAAAGAGACTCCAACAAGTAATTACGAAGGTCATCCACCATGACCAGGTGGGATTTATACCAGGAATGCAAGGATGGTTCAACATTAGGAAAACCATCCACATAATTGACCATATCAACAATCTAACAAACAAAAACCACATGATTATCTCAATAGATGCTGAAAAAGCCTTTGACAAAATACAGCATCCATTCCTATTGAAAACACTGAAAAGTATAGGAATAGAAGGACCTTTCCTAAAAATAATAAACAGTATATACCTAAAACCATCAACAACCATCATATGCAATGGGGATAAATTAGAAGCCTTCCCAATAAGATCAGGAGTGAAACAAGGATGCTCATTATCACCTCTATTATTTAACATTGTACTAGAAACACTAGCAGTAGCAATTAGGGAAGAAAAAGAAATTGAAGGTATCAAAATAGGCAAGGAGGAGACTAAGTTATCACTCTTTGCAGATGATATGATGGTCTACTTAAAAAATCCTAGAGAATCAACTAAGAAGCTTGTAGAAATAATCAACAACTTTAGCAAAGTTGCAGGATACAAAATAAATGCACATAAATCATCAGCATTTCTATACATTTCCAACACACTAGAGCAGCAAGAAGTAGAAAGAGAAACACCATTTAAAATCACCCTAGACAATATAAAATACTTAGGAATCTATCTACCAAAACAAACACAGCAATTATATGAAAATAACTACAAAACACTTTCCAAACAAATAAAACTGGATCTAAACAATTGGAAAGCCATTGATTGCTCATGGGTAGGTCGAGCCAACATAATAAAAATGACAATTCTACCCAAATTAATTTACCTATTTAG